>NC_081851.1:43805212-44105212 GCF_963259705.1 Myotis daubentonii | reverse complement strand
AACTCTTGGGATCCTGAATCATGGGTCTCAATCTCTGCATCTGTAAAATGGGAGACTGGACTAGACCAGGAGTTCCAACCTTCTCTGTGAGGCCTTCCCTGATTACTCAGTTTGCATTTCTACTTCCTTTTCAATACACTACTTAAAACTCCCTAACCATGACGTTCTCTTAGGCATAATTTTTATTCAATGCATATAGATTTATATTTTATCAGCAATTGCAAATTTTCAGTCCTGGAATATATAAATTGCAGGTCATTCCTTCTGGGAATGGGGATAGCTAGAAAAAGAGAGAAATGGAGGTTGAACATAGAAAAGGACTTAAAACAGAGACAAAGTCAAGATTTGTGAAATGAAGATTTGAGCAGGTCCAAGGCAAGCAGGAATAATCCTGGGCTTTGGAAGCACTTTATGTGGCATCAGTGGGGAGGGAACAGAGAGCTATGCATGTACTTGGCATAGAGTTACCATGGGCAGATCCAGGCTGCAAAGCTCTGGGTATTGGGAGAGATCAGTTCTCAAAGGCTTTTTCATCTCAGGTCTCCAACATTTCTTGAGGACCCAGATCTTGAAGAGGCAGGGCCCAGACTGGAGTCAAACTTCATCTTAGGCTTGGTTCTCCTCCAAAGCAGACCTAAAACAAAGGCTTTAATGAAAACAGTTTGTTTAGATGCAATCCCAGGAAGTCAATACAAAGAGTTACTACACAATTACTGCTGTGGTCTGCTGGGGCCAATCCCTCTAGAGGCCCTGGGACACCCTGTAGGTCCCACAGGAGTCATCCCACCTGAGGGGTGAGAGCTGGTACACCTTAAGTCCCAGCGCTTTCAATCTGCCTCCACCCTTTTTCCCCTCCCCCACCTGCCCTGGCAGTTGAAAGAAGCCTCTGGCAGTCACAGATCTCTGTAATAGGAAGTTCCTGGTCTGTAAGGAATATGGGCAGGAAAATAGTGTGTCTGATAGAAATCACAAAATAAGACAGAATTTGAACATTCAGAGGAGGGCCAACCCCAGAAAGCATTTTTCTTACTATGGATATTTTTTTTAACAGTCCTACAAAATGATTTGTAAACATTTTATTGAAACTACAGAAAAGAAGGTCCTGCTAGTGAGTATAAAATGGTAAAGGGTTGCATATCCGTATAGAAATCATGATTACTAAATTGAAATGCATAAAAGTCATTCATTTTAGTACAAAAAACCCCACATAATCCTAATGGCTTTCGAAGGTTTACTCCAAACATCCTTTCCCCAACATGATTTTCACCATAGGGATTTAAGTTCTTGAACCACAGGTCTTTCTGTCTCAGCATTCTTAAGAATATGGTCTCCATAGTTGAGGAACCACAATTGTACAGCCTTCTGTTATTCCACTTTTTATTGATATTGTTCAAACTCATTAGAAACTAAATTGTCCATGGTGATGCAAGTCTCTCAACTATTCATGGCACCCAGGACAACTCCTTGAACATAGTTCTACAATAATTTTATTGATGCCATCCTAAATTTTCTCAGTAGTTGCACAGTAGTATTTCTAAAACTATTAGGAAAATTATATAAACTTATAAGGGAAAATTAATTTTGATGACCAATGGTCAAAGATATGAGTAGTTCACACAAGAACAATAAACAGATGAGAAACATGTCAAGCTCCTCTAATAGCTTGATTTGGTAGACTCTGTTGTTTGGTGTGATCAGAGCCCTTCCATTTGGTATCCTGTCTTTGGATTAATGCTCTTTCTTCCACTCGACAAGACAAATGGCTCTGACAGGGAACACCAGTTATAGCACCCACTTTCCTGGCCACAGCTGATGGGTTTAGGAGTGAGCAACTATCCAAGGCAGTCCAATAAGACTCCTTCCCCGGGAATATGGAGTTGGTAGATGTGCACTCACCGTCTACATGAAGCATGGGAATCCTGCTGGCCAAGTTTCCTACTATGTGGAGGAAGCCAGGCTGAGAAAATGAAACCAATGCACACAGAAAACCAGAGACCAGAGGCAGATGGAGAAAACAATCACCCAGCTGTACTTCTACCTTTCCTTCCTGTAAAAGGTTGAGATGTCTTACTTGAAACCAAGGATTCCATCTGTTACAATGGTATCAAACAAATGTAGATAAAAGTAAGGTAAGATCCTTGCACCAATAAAATCAAAACAATGCATAAAAATGAAAGTTTGGAGGCACCCGATGATTCTGTAGGCTAATGCTCTTTTTCTGGAAAGCATCTTGGACACACATGACATGAATCAGAGACTAAAACTTTAAAATTTCTCACAATCCTGAGCTTATAATTCCATGATTAATAGAAATTATCAAACATTTTGTCCAAGCTATAATAACTTGGGATGAGAAAAAGAAAATTAGTATTTATTGAGTTTTAGAATACAATAGACTAAGAACCACACATAATAAATAGATAACAGTATTGAAAGCTTATGAACTTTTAAGTTCTCAGGGTTTATATGTTATTGTATGTCATTCTCAAACTAATCATATGATGTGGCTATTATTATTATTATTCCTATTTTTTTAGGTGAGTAAAATATGCCTCAGAGAGGTTAAGTAATTTGCCCAAGTTCACACGGATGGCAAGTGATAGAGCCAGGATTCAAACACAGGCAGCACGCCAGTGCTCACAACCTTAACCATGTATTACCTTATTTAACTTGGAAAATTAGGAGATAATTCAAGGGTGCCGGGGGAAAGAAAAGATGTATGGATATATGTAGCACTCATTAGTATATCTAAAAACTAGAAAAAGCTCGCATATATGCCTATAGGGAAATAATAAGACAGCAAGTATGATACATTGATACAATAAAACAGGCATAATGAGAAACATATAAAATGGGTAAAGGACTATAGAAAACAATAGCAGATGAGAAAAAGTATATATAATTCATGACAAATACTGGTTTATAACAATAATGCACAATTGTTTTTGTGTTAACAGTAGAAGGGAAAAGGTCTTCAGGGTTTATGAAAACATAGAAATTTGAAGTGTTTTCTTTTTTAGGAACTTCATGCTGCTATTGGGACTTAGATATTTTTATTTAACTTTCACTGTAAAGTTGATTAAATACCAAATTAAAAGCAAACATATTAAAGATTTAAAGCAATATTAATGCAAGAAAATGAAGAGAGTTTTGTGAGGTTAAAAAGGATTTTTTTATTTGGAAAGCCTCATTTGAAGACTATATATAAAAATGGGAAGGACTGTATAATACATTAAAAATAAAAAAAATGGTAAATAAAAAGGTAAGCTTACATCTGCTTACCTGTTCTTTATCTGTTGCAATCCTATCTAACACTTAAAGTCTTGTTCCAATGCTGCCATTCTAAAGTTCTTTTTCTTCTTTCAGTTTTTATTTTATTTCTTTAGAATGCTTTTTAAAAATTGTTGACTCTATTACAACTGTCCCTCACTTCCCCCTCTTTGCCTCCCTCCACTCCACCCTGCCCCTGTCCTTACTAGGTCTTCACCACATTATTGTCTATGAGCATGGATTATGCATATATGTTATTTGGTTGATCTCTTCTCATCCTTTCCACCCTTCTCCCCTCTGAGACAGTCTGTTCCATGTGCCCATGCCTCTGGTCCTATTTTGTTCGTCAGTTTATTTTGTTCTTTAGATTCCACATATAAGAGACTCCAGATGTCTTTCTCTGACTGATTTATTGTGCTTAGCATAATCATCTTCAGGTCCATCCATGCTGTCTCAAAGGGTAGGAGTTCCTTCTTTTTTAACAGCCATGTAGTATTACATGGTGTAAATGTACACAGAATTTTTTATCCACTCTTCCACTGATGAGTATTTGGGCTGTTTCCAAATTTTGACAATTCTTAGCCAGAAGCTTTTTCTGAGCAAACACGGTACTTCGTTTGTTTCCCTCCACCTTGTATCTTGCTTGTGTCTTTCCACCTTGTTTTATAGCTGTCAACCTGGCCTCCTTCTCAACCATAAAGGGAGCAGCCACATATCTGCAACATCTTTGTAGGCCCCAGTTGCCCCACATAATGCTACACAGTGGGTGCCCAGTGTATATTTATTAGGTGAATAAATGTTCCTACAAGAATAAGAAGACAAGAGAGTTGGAAGGCAGTTTTGAACAATAAGCAACTGAAAGTGGGAATATTAAGATGGTTGTGCTTAAGAAAGTTACTCCTTCTGCCAAAATAAGAAGGTGGGTGGTGTAGTTCTGATGGGCTCCGGAAGGGTAGCAGAGCATAAGGTAATTTTGATTTGATGAGCTCTGAGGCCAATATGTCTGGAGGTTATGAAAACAATCCAAAACCTTGATTTAAGGTTATAGCTGGCAAAGAACATTGAAAAGAGAAAAACTGAAGAAAGAGTAAGTGGGAACAGAAATAAGAGACATTTCAGAGATGTTACCTCAAAGAAGTCTTAATGATTTTCCCCTCCTAAGTCCCAAGGTCCTTTTTTATGGCTGCTTAAAAAAAATCCGTTTTTCTGTTTCTATCTCCTTTAATAGTGAGTTAATTGGAATGAGCAAAGTGGATTGGACATTCTAACACACACACACACACACACACACACACACACTTTGTCTTGCCAATGACTACATTGGTTTTCTTTTTTACCAAGTAGGAACAGACACACAATGTCAAAGAATTCCTATTCCTATTTTAATCCTAAAAGCCCAAGGATTCTTAACCTTCCCACTGATTGCAACCGGGAAGGCAATGTAGCTCTGATTCAAATGATCTGATGGTTCTTCCTTTCCTCTTTGCCTGAGTGATGTCCAGGAACATTTTGCAAGTTAGAATTGTATACTTCTTTGAGCTCAGGAACTAGGTCATGAATTATATACAGTGTCTGAGTAATGCCAAGCTTAAATATTTACTAATATGATGTTATCGACTACCAGTCACGAAGACATAAATCCTCCCAATATCTATTCTTCCGTAAGCAGTTAATTCTTCTACCTTGCCCATTAAATATATAGAGTCCTCTTTAGAAACATTTCTTTGGGTAATTTTTGGCTTATTATCTGTTTTCCCTCACTAGAATGTAGGTTTTATGAGAGCAAAAGTATTGAATGTTTTTTTCAACTATGGTATCCCCGGAGCTTATAACAGTCCCTGGTGCTCAGTAAATACTGTGCTGAATAAGTGAGTGAATAAATGATTGAATAACCAAACATTGTTCTGTTTGTGGCATTAAAGTCTTTTGTAAATATTAACCTGAATATCTTACATGAACACACACACACATGTAGCTCTTCAGTGACCTTCCTTCTCCTTCTATCCTTCCCCACGAACTCATCAGATAAACTAAGTAATTGTTGACTAGGCATAAGGAGCCATCCATCTGGCTTTCATTGAATAAAAAATGAAAAAAAAATTGCTTTTCTTTTTCAAAAATTTACGTGGGGTACATACATTTCAGAAAAGATGTTTGTAATACCAAAACATATTTTGTTTTATTAGATCTAGATTGTTGGGTGGAGTCACTAAAAGTCACTCTCAAGCGAAATGAGTTGCTTGTTTTTCTCACAAAGAATTTACAGGAAGCAATTTGTAAAGGTTGCCATCAGACTGAAGTCATTGTTGGCACTAGGAATCAGTGTGTTATCAACCTCAGAGCAATCATTTAACCTGGGTCTGCTCAGAGAAATCTCCATAATGCAGGGAAATTGAATTCTACTGCCTCAGATTAAAATCACTTTTGATATTATTACAATTTGATTATGGAGTTTAAAATATTTGACATATCAGTTTTTCTCATCCTCCCACTATGTAGAAATATCTATTTTACATGTGCTGTCATTACCAGCTATTTCACAGGTTTAAAAAAATCTGTTCTCCTTTCCCGTGTACTCAGGAAATTTGTGTAGGAAAAGCTAGGAAATGAATGGTTTTCCAGCTTATTCTGACCCATTCCCATTCCATCTAGTAGCTTGCCTGCTGGTCAAGTAATAATAGCAAAAGAATTTTTTCTCATCTTGAAGGAACTATACTATAATCTAAGTGACAGATGGGGACATTGGATCCAGGCATGCAGTGAAGATGGACAGTTTGTGCTCCTAATTTTCTCCCAGTGTGTTTATTTTTATCACTGTGGGAAAACAGGGTTTAAAAACGGAAACATAGATTCATACCATTAGCAAACATTAGACCAGTTCCCTATGTTCCCAACACTAAACTGGAAAACAAGATCTTGGCAAAACCAAAATGATCACTCTTTAGCTCAGTTCATTCACTGATTTAGCAAAAAATGTATTGAATGCTGTGAGCCATGAGCGCAAAGTGCTCTGAAAATAATGCAGAAACATTTTACTGCGCAGACTCCCCAACTACTAAATGATTTTGAATGACTGTTTCCCTTACTATCCATTGAGAACAATCACAGACTGATGTTAAGATCCCTCTGACTGTCTCAGGTAGAAGATGCAGCAACCATCAAGCTTAAGTGCTTTTCACTTCATTGAATAATTATCCTAGAAAAAGACTGACAAGAAGTATGTGGTCCTCTCGCTCTCCTCTCCAAACACAATCACATCCTTTGTTTAGCAGCTGAGACTGCTTTTTCTAAGCCTTGTCATTCAGCACCCTGGTCCCCTGGCCTCCCAAGTTGAACATGATTCCTTGAGCCTAGCCATACATTTGCTGATTGTCCGGGACCAGTGTGGCCTGTTGGCTGCTATCACCCTCCAACAGCTGATGCTTACGGTGTGACATGATTTGTCTGATAGTACTTCCACAGCCCACTTATTGTTGCCATCGCTTGTCCATTCCACAGCTGATTAGGCAACCTCCTATCAGTGGTTCTTGTGCATCTGGGCCAAAGAAATTAATTTGCACTCATCATTCTTAGTTGCAGCTGGCTAATTGGACTCTAGGGTCACTTCTTTGTCTTAGATAATTAATCAAAGTCTACTTAGTTAATTATTATAATATATGGTATCTTTTGAACATTTACAATGTGCCTGGCACTGTGCAAGGTGCAGAGGATACAACAGGCCATGCAAGATCCAGTAGCCTAAAAAATTAATGTACTTCTCTAATTTCTACCTAGTTTTCCTATTTTTAAGTTGATAAGTGACTTTTAAAATTAAGTACAAAACCTGATCCAGCAGTACATCAGAAAGATCATATACCACGACCAAGTAGGATTTATCCCAGGTATGCAAGGATGGTACAATATCCACAAATTATTAAATGTGATACATCACATAAACAAATTGAGAGAAAAAAGCATTTGACAAAATCCAACACCCATTTTTGATAAAAACTCTCAGCAAGGTGGGAATAGAAGGATCATACCTCAACATAATAAAAGCCATATATGACAAACCCACAGCCAACATCATACTCAATGGGCAAAAACTAAAACCATTTCCCCTAAGAACAGGAACAAGACAGGGATGCCCACTCTCACCACTCCTGTTCGACATAGTACTGGAAGTGCTAGCCATTGCAATTAGACAAGAAGAAGAAATAAAAGGCATCCAAATTGGGAAAGAAGAAGTAAAACTGTCCTTATTCGCAGATGACATGATATTGTACATAAAAAACCCTAAAGACTCCATCAAAAAACTATTAGACTTGATAAATGAATTCGGCAATGTAGCAGGATACAAAATTAACGCCAAGAAATCTATGGCATTTCTATACACCAATAGTGAACTTACAGAAAGAGAGCCTAAAAAAGAAATCCCATTAACCATCACACCAAAAAAATTAAGATACCTAGGAATAAACTTAACTAAAGAGGCAAAAGACCTCTACTCAGAAAACTACAGGACGTTGTAAAAAGAGATAGAGGAAGACATAAACAGATGGAAGAACATACTGTGTTCATGGATTGGTAGAATCAACATCATTAAAATGTCCATACTACCCAAAGCAATCTATAAATTCAATGCACTTCCCATTAAAATACCAATGGCATATTTCACAGACCTAGAACGAACGCTCCAAAAATTCATCTGGAATAAAAAAAGACCCCGAATAGCTGCAGCGATCTTGAGAAAGAAGAAAAAAGTAGGTGGGATCTCAATACCAGATATCAAGCTGTATTACAAAGCTACTCTTCTCAAAACTGCCTGGTACTGGCACAAGAACAGACATATAGATCAATGGAATAGACTAGTGAACCCAGAAATCGACCCGAACCACTATGCTCAATTAATATTTGACAAAGGAGGCAAGAACATACAATGGAGTCAAGACAGTCTCTTCAATAAATGGTGTTAGGAAAATTGGACAGAAACATGCAAAAAAATGAAACTACATCACCAACTTACACCATACACAAAAATAAACTCAAAATGGATAAAGGACTTAAATGTAAGATGGGAAACCATAAAAATACTAGAGGAATCCAAAGGTAACAAAATCTCAGACATATGCCGAAGAAATTTCTTCACTGATACTGCTCCTAGGGCATTGGAAACTAAAGAGAAAATAAGCAAGTGGGACTACATCAAAATAAAAAGCTTCTGCACAGCAAAAGAAACCATCAACAAAACAACAAGAAAGCCCACTGCATGGGAGAACATATTTGCCAATGTTATCACTGATAAGGGTTTAATCTCCAACATTTATAGGGAACTCATACAACTTAACAAAAGGAAGATAAACAATCCAATCAAAAAATGGGCAAAGGACCTAAATAGACAGTTTTCAAAAGAGGACATTCAGAAAGCCAAGAGACATATGAAAACATGCTCAAAGTCACTAATCATCCGAGAGATGCAAATCAAAACAACAATGAGGTACCATCTCACACCTGTCAGAATGGCTATCATCAACCAATCAACAAACAACAAGTGCTGGAGAGGATGCGGAGAAAAGGGAACAATCATGCACTGCTGGTCGGAATGCGGACTGGTTCAGCCACTATGGAAGACAGTATGGAGTTTCCTCAAAAAACTAAAAATGGAACTCCAATCTGACCCAGTGATCCCACTTCTAGGAATATATCCCAAGAAACCAGAAACACCAATCAGAAAGGATATATGCATCCCTATGTTCATAGCAGCACAATTTATCTTAGCAAAGATCTGGAAACTGCCTAAGTGCCCATCAGCAGATGAATGGATTAGAAAACTGTCATACTTCTACACAATGGAATACTATGCTGCTGTAAAAAAGAAGGAATTCTTACCATTTGCAACAGCATGGATGGAACTGGAGAGCATTATGCTAAGTGAAATAAGCTAGTCAATGAAAGAAAAATACCACATGATCTCACTCATTTATGGATAATAAAGACCATTATAAACTGATGAACAAAAATAGATACAGAGGCAGAGCAGCATGGAACAGACTATCAAACTACAGCGGGAAGGCTGGGGAGGGTTGGGGGGCAAGAGGGGAGGTAAGAGATCAACTGAAGGACTTGTATGCATGCATATAAGCATAACCAATGGACATAAGACACTGGGGGATAGTGGAAGCCGGGGGAATGTCAAGAAGGGGGAAAAAAGGAGACATATATAATACTCTTTGTAATACTTTAAGCAATAAAACAAAATTTAAAAAAAAAGTACAAAGCCATGATTCCTTTGTAATTTTTTCTATTGTTTCAAACTCAAACAATTTATCATCCTTGAGATCCGATTAACATTTATTCACTATTATTTGCTTATTTTTTAGTTTAAAGATATTTAGCTACCTGTTAATACCACTTTCTAGCCATGATGTAAGAAAGTCTTGCTTTGGTATGTTTTTGTTTGTTTGTTTTAGCAGCCTGGGCTTCAACTTCCTCATTTATACAATAAGAAGAGCAGAACCTACCTTATAGGGTCATTTTAAAAATGTTTTGTACATATACCCTTGCACCCTTGTCCAAGTATTACTATAGAATGTAATTTAAAATAGTGAGTTAAAATATTTTTAATTGAGATAGTTATTCACACATCGTGATGATAGCTGTTTGTTATTCATTGTATTTGTCACTCCAAGTATGCTGTCACCGTTTACTCTGCACCAAAAGTATATGAGTTTTCCCATACTCAGACCAAGCATGTCAAACTCAAAGGCTAAGACGGGCCAAATAAGTTTTGAGTTTATGTGGGCCACAAAAAAACAAAAGCTTCAATTTTCATAGAAATGTAGGTTTATTTCGAAAAGCATAGTATAAAAAAAGAACAAGAGCAATGATAAAATTAATGTTTTCTTCCTGACACTTGGCATCTCTTCTCTGCTGCTATCTTTCCTACTTCAGGGGGAAGCTTGTTCACAGTGATTACTTTCAAAACTGACCCAAGGTGAATGTCAGTATTTCTGGATCTGACAGGAGACTTATTTCCTTTCATACTTGTAAATAGCTGCTCACACCGTTATATTGGCTGGGCTGCAAAAATATTCGTTGTGGGCCACATGCAGCCTGTGGGCCGTGAGTTTGACATGCTTGCCTTAGACCAGTGATGGCGAACCTTTTGAGCTCGGCATGGCAGCATTTTGAAAAACCCTAACTTAACTCTGGTGCCGTGTCACATATAGAAATTTTTTGATATTTGCAACCATAGTAAAACAAAGATTTATATTTTTGATATTTATTTTATATATTTAAATGCCATTTAACAAAGAAAAATCAACCAAAAAAACGAGTTCGCGTGTCACCTGTCATAGGTTCGCCATCGCTGCCTTAGACAATCCTGGACTTCATCAGTATGCTTAATTTTGGATAATTTGATGCATAAAAATGGGATCTTTTAATTTTTGCATTTTCCTTGTGGTTAGTGAAGTTGAACATCTTTTCATATATTTGTTAGTATTAGCATTTCATTCTTTTGTGGACTACTTATTCAAATTTTTTACTTTTTTCCCCTTTGGGTATTTGCTATTTATTTATTTATAGTTGTCTTATACTAGGAATAGTAATACTTACTCTGTTATAAATGTGTTTTATAGAAGGTTTGTAATTTTATGCAGTTATAGGTTTATCTTTTTCTTTGTGACTTCTGAGTTCTGTGTCTTACCTAGAAAGACTTTTCCACCCCAAGATTATAAAAATATTTTCTGTATTTAGTTCTAAAACTTTTATAGTTTTGTCTTTTTACATTTAGCTATTTAATCCCTTTGGAATGTAGTTTTTTATATGTGTGGTATGAAGAGAACTCTATGTTTTTCTCCATGATGGTTATCTAGTTGACCCAAAAATTCTTTATTGATTAGTTTATTATTTTCACAATGCTTTGAAATTATATCTTTTTTATATAATAAATTTTAGGTTTGTATGGATTTGTTTCTGGACACTATTTTATCCATTGATCTACTTCTGTGCCGATATTACACTATTTCAATTATTATCGTTTTATAGTAAGCTTTGTTAAAGGACTGAGTTCCTTCGCATTATTTTTATTCTTATAACTTGGTTCATAATCTTTGCTACTTTACTCATCCAAATGAATTTAGAATATTTGCCAATTTCCATTTAAAAAATCTCATTGGAACTTTTAAATTTGAGGTAATTCATTTTTATAACATTGTGTCTTCCCATCTAGAATCATAGCATATTTTTCTCTTTTTCAGGGTCTTTTAAAATACTTCCTATAAAGTTTTATACTTTTCTTCATCTCTTTTGTAGTTTTGAGTAAGGTTGTTCCATTGTAGCTGATAGTTGACCTATCAACCAGGAGGTCACCGTTCGATTCCCATCAGGGTACGTGCCAAGATTCCGGCCTCGATCCCCAGTGTGGGGGTTGCAGGCTTCATCCCCAGTGTGGGCCATGCAGGAGGCAGCCAATCAATGACTCTCTCATCATTGATATTTCTAGCTCTCTCTCTCTCTCCCTTCCTCTCTGAAATCAATAAAAATATATTAACTTTAAAAAAAGAATCTAGTGAAGCATTCTGAGAGTAATGTGGGGGTTTAGAATCAATTAGTCCCAAAATCCCTGGGGAGGAAAGTTGGGAGACAGGACAGTTTCCAGGACTCAGGTCTCTACTTTGCTTATAGCCTTTAGTATGGAATAGACTTTTTATTGACTTGCATTTTGTAAAATTAAAGTTTGGACAGTTCGTTTGTTGACATTAATTTTAATTTTAAATCTTTTAGCTTAGTCTATCTACTGACCACCACCATAAAGAACTATGGCACATAACTTTTTAAATTATAAATTAACATCCCAAGTGCTGCCTTAAAAGAAATTGAAAAAAAAATTATAAATCACATAATCCTCGTCTTAATTGAAGTGACTCTACATTCCTATGTGAAGACCTAACAAGTATACATCCAGAAAGAATTGCTTCTATTTTCCCCCCCCAAAATTTATGGGTTTCCATTGTAAAACTGTTTTTTTAATAACTTAATCTTAAGGACCTTAAGTGTCCTGTAGTTAAATATGCTTAGTTTGGAGAGTTAAGAAAATGTAAAACCTATTTTAAGAACCATACTCTGCTAACTTACTTTTTAGGAAAGCAAATTCAACAGGGTTCTATGTGATAATGGGCCAGTGAAGATTTACTGTCTTAGTCATTTCGAGGGCTGAACCTCTTGGTGTTCTGTGCATTCCTAAACTAGTTACTCTGCTGAACTTTGAATTAACAAAATAAAAACTATCAACAGCATAAAAGGAAAGCTGCTGCAATATCCTCTTATCAGGAAAAAAGAGACAAGGCATAAAATCTTCGGCTTTAGGAACAAATAGTAAATCATTTATGCAAGAGAGATTTGGGAGAGGAAATGTGCCATCCAGACAAATAAATAAAATACTGACAGTGCAGTATTAAAATGAATTTAGCAAGCATTTAACCAAAGAGTGAAAATCGCCTGGTTTTAGCTTCAGGCTGGTTGAAGAGCACAAACTTCTTAGGCTGTGTATGCTGACTCGCAGGCAAAATTTTCCTCTCAATTCACATTTTACATGCTTTCCCGTGACACACATTGTCAAATTTTAGATGCATCGAGATTATGGTTCAAGATCAAGGAAGTAAGCATGTCTTCACAGAAAGATATATACAAGGTTGCAGTCAAAGTTCAATGTAAAGGGTGAGATGTATCTGTCCATGTCCTTTCTTGTCAGCTGCTCATTGTTACCTAAGCTCTTTTCCTTTCCCTTATCTCAACTAGAACTTTGGAGATTCCACAAGAACTCAAGTTTAAACCTTCAACTCCCTGACAAGCCTGGCAGGCTCCTGCTCTCCCAACCCCAATAGTCTTTCTTGCTTTTAAATTTTTGTACCATTTAGTACCCATTCATTTGCCAAGTAACCATGTGCTGACTTGTGACTTTTTCCTTTACTATTTTTAAACAATTATTTACTTGTTTCCTGTTGTTGAATCTTTAACATTTATATTTAATCATTTATATTCGTTTGCAAGTTCTTTGAAATCAGAGTCTATATATTCAAATGTTATTCTTATTTGAATTAGAGGGGAAGAAAGTGGATGGAAAAAATAGTAACCTCTACCTGTATTGGGACTCTCAACTCTTGCAAACCCATGAAGCCAAAGAAACATGCCCATTTTTAGATGACAAGTGGTATGGTATAGCAGCATGGTTATTATTATTACTATTATCTTGGAGTAATCACCAGCGGCTTAGCAGTAACATCCTGTTAAATATATCTTTCTGGGGAAGATAAGGGAAAGTGAATTTTAAAAGTGCAAGAAAAGAAGGGGCAGTAAGATAGAGTAGAGGGGCCCAATGAGGAGCAGGGCCTGAAGCTGGCCCAGGCGATAGGATGCAGGCCCAGGGAATAGCTGGCCCAGTGAACAAGCAGAAAAGAGGTCTAGGTGAGCATCAAAGATAAGAATGGGGACAAAGTCTGTTCTCTGCACCATGATGCAACCTGGACCAACTTAGATTAAAGAGCCAGAGACAAAGCAGATCCTGTGTAAGTGAGCTACAGAAACAAGTTCAGGGCTTCAAGCAAGCTACCTCTCCACATCTACAGAGCTTTTATGCTTTAGTTGAGGATAAAATCTGTTCTAGAATATAAGGATCTCTCAGTGTAGATACCATTCAGGCTACTAAGAAAAAGTCCCTTTTGATCTTGCTATTTTATTTTTTTCTCTGTACTTCCTGGCATCCTTGCCCTTCCTTAAGGCCCTGGAATGGTCCTATCTCATTCTCATCAACTCCACCTTCCACAACTCTGTCTTTTATTCATGTGCTCAGCCTTATCTGAATGCTCCTTCCTGTCTCTTCTGCATTCAGGCTGCCAATGTGAATTCCCTACTGTAGAGAACCACATTCTCAGGCCTGAGATGCACTGTGAGGCTCCCAGTTTCTGGCTGTCTTAGCATGTGTTTGCAATATCAGTGCCTGGAGTGGCAATAAAGCCCTATTCACAGAAGATGCTATGTCAGACTCCCACACTGACTTCTATTATCCCAAACCTTTGGGTTATTCTAAAGAGCTTTATCTGTCCCTCCCACTTTCCCCAGCATTAGGCCTGTGCCCATTTCTCCTGGCTATTTGTTTAAGTAGAGTGTACCTGTTTGGTTTGTTTGAACAGGAATTAAGAAGTCCTGTTGATGGTAGCTTACGGAGTTACTCAGGGTCTGTACAGACTTGCTATTTCTCAGATTATTTATACAATTTATTTGTCTACATTCTCTTACCACTGTATCTCTAAAATCCATCTTAATGCAATACAGCCCTTAGTGCCAAACCAATTTTTTTCTAATACATGTTTTCCCTAAAGCCCCAATACCTTCATTCCTTTGTCCTGATTTATTGCTGCTGCCTAACCACAGCTACAAGGCAGAAAAAATAATAATAATAAAAATTTTAAAATCCTAGTAACAAGCACATCAGGATTAACATACTAGGTCTGTTAAACCACCCAACAATGAATTAACTCATCTTTAATTTATTAGCTTGATTCTGATATAAATTCTGAATGAAAAGTAAAAGGTTGTGTAGATTAATAATATTAAAGTTGCAAAACAAACCCCTGAAAAAATAGGAAATGTTAAGCAAAGGGAACTATGCCATCTTTAATTCATTGCTCTGTTCCTAAGCAATTCCATGCATGCAGGATGCAGGCTCAGGGCTGCATTTTTTAAAAAGACCCTGCCATACCCAAACCATCAATGTAAGGTATAAACAGCACAGCATATTACTCCAAACCTTAAAGCCTAACTCACAGGTATTCTGTGTGACATTGGCATTAAAATTTTTTTCATTATCACCTTTCATTAAGTATCACCTGCTTCTGTATGTTCTACACAGATAGGTCTATCATTCTAGAGGCAAAAATTGCAGGTCAAGTACTAGATCAATCCCCAAGCGGCCTCAGAGGTATTAACAGACCTCCATAGTATTCAATCTGCAGCCATAGATTAAGCACTGTGGAGTTGAGGAATCAAAACCAACAATCTGGAGGTGGGAGAAGGGGAACTTTCCTTCCCTCTTCTAGGTTCTTTTGGCTCCTCTAATGATTAAATCTGCACGAGACAGATGAACAAGAGGAAATAACCAAATTTAATTACATACGTATGTATGGGAACCCCACATCCACGAGAGATTCAGAGACAGGGAAAATGAGGTCTATATGACATTCTGGGCTAAGGAAGCGGTAAGGCACCTTGGGCCTCAGAGGGGAAGAAGGTCATTCATAGGATGACAAGAAGAGCAGATGTTCAGTAAATGGAAGTTTGCCCTGCTCTATAGATGGGTCACAAAATCTTATTTCCTGTGATAACTCTTATTATGGGCAAGGCCCCTAATTTAAATTCTTAAAGAGAGAGGTAAAAGTTTCTCATGAGCCCTTTCAACTACCTTCAGCTCAAAATAATTCACTTGTCTAAGTGGCGCATCTTGGGGAGGCCTGCTCTGAACCCCTTCAAATCTTAGAATGAAAAGAACATCAGTGTCAAGGGACTTGGGTTTTCTTGAAACTTTTATTACTCAGTAAAATCTTACTTATTTAACCTGATTGGGAAGGGTAGCCTGAATTTATAAGATGGACACAAGGCAAATTATAAATAATGGAAGAGATTTTTTGCTTTCCAGCATGAACAGTTACTTCAGTTCAAGCTCTCAGCATTACCAAATTGTGGTTTCTGTGCCTCCTACTGGGACTGACAAGAAAAAGTGAAATTGGCATCTTAATTCTACAAACAACTTAGTTAATTTTTATAAGCAGCTTAGTTAATCATTAGCTTAAACGTTTTCCTTTCAATATTTACACTAGTAGGTCTCAACAGAACACACTGATGTGTTGTAAGTAACTGAATACGTATTATAGTAGAAGTATCAAAGTTTGAAAATGATGTACTTTTTAAAATAAACCAGAGACGATTTAAGATTACCATAATAATCTCATGGCCATGTGTTTGCATTTCAATATGCTTTCTTGAGAGAAAAGCAGAGGTATAAACAGCACAGAGATGAAGCCAGGAACCACACATGGGGCTGTGTTGTTTATGCCAAGAACATTATTCTATATCAGGGGAAAAAAAACAGAACTATTACTTAACATTATCAATTTTCTTAACTAACCCTTATATCATACAGAGTTAGAACTGAACCTGGCTCACTTACCAGTCAATGGTTAGAATTAATTAGGTTCTACTTACTGTCTAAACCAACATGTAGCAAAGAATTTGAACCTTGGAAATTTGCCCACCACTAGCGTGTTATTGTGTTGTAGGGAAATGAGGTGTCGTAGGGAAGAAGAGTATAATCTGGAGAAACAGTGGGATCCCCGCTAAGCCTTAAAAGTGGCACCACCTTGGTGACGTCACCTCAGGCCAGTCTTAGTCTTGCAGGTTGAGAAACCCAACTTTCCTAGGGCTCTATCGTTTCATTCATCAGACTGAGACAACTGATTTAGGCTGCTCAATTGTCAAGAGATTGCTATATAGTGTTATTCACTTACAGATATTTAAAAAGTTTAACTATCACCGTCATCGGTAATTGAGAGTTGGCTAAGTAAATGTGGACCACCCTTGAGGGCCATAAAAAACACATGACATTAAATCTCCCCTGGCCTTTATTTATTTATTTAAAAATATATTTTTATTGATTTCAGAGAGGAAGGGAGAGGGAGAGAGAGAGAAACATTCATGATGAGAGAGAATCACAGATTGGCTGCCTCCTGCACACCTGCTACTGGGGATCAAGCCCATAGCCTGGGTATGTGCCCTGACTGGGAATCGAACTCTGACCTCCTGGTTCATAGGTCGATGTTCAACCACTGAGCCATACCAGCTACGCTCCCCTGACCGTTAGACATGAATATATTTAGGCCATTCCAGGTAGACATGTATTTATGTCTGAATTTTAAAACCCTTGATAAAGGGTGTCACTTCTGGTTTTTACAGTCCCCACCATTGGGAAATACTTTAGAAAAATATATATTTTCATTGATTTCAGGGAGGAAGGGAGAGGGAGAAAGAGAGATAGAAACACCAATGATGAGAGAGAACCATTGATTGTCTGCCTCCTGCATGCTCCTTACTGGGGATTGAGCTGGTAACCTGGGCATGTGCCCTTGACTGGGAATTGAACTGTGACCTCCTGGTTCATGAGTCAACGTTCAACCACTGAGTCATACCGGCAAAGCAGAAAATATCTTTCAACTCATAGACTATAGACTATAGACTAAGCCCTACTCCTACAGCTGCACTTGTTTAAGTTCAGAAAACGGAGCTCATGGCATCTCTCTTGGCAATCTGGACTGTGGCTCTTGGAAGAGAGCAAAATGCACTTTTCTTGGTGCCATTGTCCTGTGTTAGGGCACACAGTGATGAGAAAATGCATCTTCATAAGGGCATCCATTTTCATCAGAAACGGCGTCTTCATAAAACCTGCACATTCTATGGCCCTGAGCTTTGCCTAAAGCAACTGAAGTGTCCTTGCCAATCAAAACTGTTTTTCCTTCAACACTCAGCAGAGCTATATGTAGAGAGATTTCTTTAAAAGCTTTCAGCATGCTCAGCTAAGAGCAGTGTTTTTAGTCTCGCTACACTAGTGTGCTGGTTCCTTTTATCATTCAGACCATCTGTGATGAAGTCTATTTTGTTAACTCAGAAAAACCTCAATTTCTGTAAGACTTTAAGATGAGGCATTAACATATTTTTATGGATTGTGCTACCATTGTGGTTTTGGAGACTTCTCATTTCTGTTATTACAGAGAAAAACCCTGCCATCTAAGCGTCTCATAAGAACTATTTTTACATTTATAATCTTTAAAGATGCTTATGGAAAGAAGTGCTTTGAACTCTTTCAGTAAGATTTAGCTCAGCCTAAAGCTTAACAATAATGTAATTGGAGTGAGGGTGTCTGATCCTACCTGTCAGAGATGCTGCAGAAAGATACATAAATCAGTCAGAATCTCATCTAAGACCAGTTTAAAAATTAATGTGGCTAAAAGTCATTCCTGTGTGATCTGGTTTCTTAATATCACAGTACACGCTGAATAGTAAGAGTTCAGAGCTGGAATGCACCTTAAAACTCACTTTATCCAACCCCTTTGCACCTCAGATGAGCAAACTGAGGCCACACATTCGGACTGGAAAGCATACTCTTTCCACTATCCTCTAGTCCAGTGATGGCGAACCTAGGACATGCGTATCTGAGGTGACACGCGAACTCATTTTTTTGGATGATTTTTCTTTGTTAAATGGCATTTAAATATATAAAATAAATATCAAAAATATAATTCTTTGTTTTACTATGGTTGCAAATATCGAAAATTTCTATATGTGACACGGCACCAGAGTGAAGTTAGGGTTTTTCAAAATGCTGACAGGCCGAGCTCAAAAGGTTCGCCATCACTGCTCTAGTCAGAGTGTGCTTCCTAGAAGCAGTAGCATCACCTGATCATTTGTTAGAAAAGCAGGATCTCAGGCATCACACCAGACCGACTGCATCAGAATCTCCATTTTCACCAGATCTCCACATGGTTCCTAAGCACATTAAGGTTTGAGAAACACTGCTCCATGCCAAATTGTTTCCCAAGAGCCATGTGGCAAGACTTTGGAATCAGGTACAACCAGATTTAAAATCCAGATTTTTCCATTAACCGCAGCGACATGGTTAGCCTTGAGCAATTTGCTTAACTTCTGGTCCAAAGTAGCCTTGAGCAATTTGCTTAACTTCTGGTCCTCAGTTTCCTCAATAGTTAAATGCAGGGGAAATGTAACCTACACTGGAAAGTCACCATGGAGTTTAAAAGAAATAATGTTTGCATAGTTCCTAGTCAAGTTCCTGACCATAGACCCTCAATAAATGCAAACTCCTACTACTACTGCTCTTGCTACTACAGCTGTTACAACTGCTGCTGCGACTACTATTATTGCTATGCTGCTTCTACTAGAACTAATGCTGCTGCTGCTGCTGCTGTTACTACTGCTATTGCTGCTGTTACTATTCTTGCTGCTACTACCACTGCTGGTCCTGCAGCTAAAACTACAGCTGCTGCTACTACTGCTGCCACCACCACCAACATGCATATCAGTATCTCAGAGAGGGAAAGTAGCCTGTCATATATTGACCAGTGACCAAAGTGAAACTGGAGCCCAGGTCTCCTGACTCATTCCAGTCCAGTTTTCCCTGTACCTCGTCATTTCCCTTCTCTCTTTTTTTAAAAAAAAAAATAAATATTTTTATTGACTTCAAAGAGGAAGGGAAAGGGAGAGAGAGAGAGATAGAAACAGCAGTGATAAGAATCATTGATCGGCTGCCTCCTGCACACCCCCTACCACTGGGGATTCAGCCCGCAAGCTGGGCATGTGCCCTGACCAGGAATGGAACCGTGACCTCCTGGTTCACTGAGCCACACTAGCCGGGTTTCCCTTCTCTTTTCAGTATAGCTAAATGCTCCAGTCAACCTCCTTATATAAGACAACTCTAATTCGTGGAGTAGGATGTAGAAAAAGGAGACTGCTTTTTTAAGGTTTCCATTTAAAACTCCTGGGATAATAAAGCCAATTTACCCAATTCTGTGTCTTCTCAAACTGTCACAGCCTCAGTTCAGTCCGAATTTCTTCTAGGTGCAGCTTCTGTTTCTTTCAACTATGGAATACAGCCTTTCTCTAATTTTGCTTCTGGCCTCCAAAGTATTTTCCATGGAAAGTTCTCCTGGATCTGGTAGTACATTTGTTTTCTTAGAAAACAGGATATGTGTTAAATTACAGGGTGACCTTGATTTTTTTTAAGATTTTTTTTTTTATTTCAGTCTTAGTCCTTTCAGCATTTTTTTAGTGTACCCACCTCTCCAGATATGTAATTGTACTTTGAATTATCATAATGGGAGAAAAACCCCTTCATTGTATAAAAACAGGACTTTGTCATTTTGAAAACTGAAATAGATGTTGACTTCTTTTTTTGAGGTCCCAGAATGACGTCTTGTCCCTGTTCTTAGACCTGAATACATGTGACTTGAGAACACTGACTAAAATGTTAACCTCTCAGCCTCAGGTAGACTGGATTACAAACTGTCATAAATCCTCTGGTGAGTGGAATAGCATATTTATGTGGAAAGTATCCAAATATCCCAACAAGATCTGTAAAAGCAATTTGCAACTGTTGATACCTATAGGTATTCTTCTCCCACTTAATTAAGGAAGTGAAAACAGAAAAACAAGATTATACAGTAAAGCCAGTTTCAGGCCGGCCCCACTGTAGAAGGTAATGCAACTCCACGTTTTATAAGAAATTACATGCCCTAATTTGGATGGACACCAGGAAAGTTGTGCATCTGAGCCCATGTGTTGGCTCTTTATACCAGTGGAAGAGTTCTGGGGGTGAATCAGAAACCTTTAAACAAACCCGGTAGTACTGATGTATGTCATTCATATCCAAAATATGTAAGGAACTCATACAACTCAATAGCAAAAAATAAGCAGAAGAAATTTCAAATGGGCAAAGGACTTTAATAGACATCTTTCCAAAGAAGACATAAAAATGGCCAACAGGTACTAGTATATGAAAAGATGCTCAACATTAATTCTCATCAGGAAAATGCAAATCAAAACCACAATGAGATGTCACCTCTCACCTGTTAGGATGGTTATTATAAAAAAGTCAAAAGATGACAAGTGTTGGTAAAGGAATTATTGATGGGAGTGTAACTTGCTACAACCATTATGGAAAACAGTATGGGACGTTCTTCAAAAAATGAAAAATAGAACTACCATATAATCCAGCAATTCAGTTTCTGGGTATATATCCAAAGGAAATGAAAACAGGATATCAAAGAGATACCTGCACTTCCATGTTCACTGCAGCATTATTCACAACTAGAGGCCCGGTGCACGCCTTCGTGTACCAGTGGGGTCCCTCAGCCTGGCATGCGCCCTCTCTCAATCCAGGACCCCTCGGGGGATGTCTGTCAGGCCTGTGGAGTACGGGCCGAAACCAGCAGCCTGACATCCCCTGAGGGGTGTAGTAATGTGCAAGCGGCAGGCAGCCGGGGAGAAGTCTACACCCGTGCTGGGTGCCACGCTGCTCCCGCTCATCTTCGCCCCACTGCAGTAGCGCTGCTATGGAGGTGGGAGAAGCTTGTGCCACCGCAGCGCTCGCCAGCTGTGAGCCCGCGTCTGGTGCCCATTGGTCAGCTGAGCGGTGCTCCCGCTCCTGTGTTGAGCGTCTGCCCCCTGATGGTCAGTGCACGTCATAGCAACCGGTTGACCAGTCGTTCGGCCGTTTGGTCTCTTAGGCTTTTATACATATAGATATATCTCAGAACATTATATGTAATTTGCCCAAGTTTACACAGCAAATAAATGGCAGGATTGGAACCCAGGTGCTATGGTTCTAAACTCTGCTATTTTTTACTAGGCTATATCATAAGATTGTTATGTTGCAGTTTTCTTTATACTTAGCTAGTAGATAAATTTGTTATTTTGTGGTACTCGTGAAATCAAAATGGTGAGTTCAATACTTGCGTGTGCCAATTATTGAGGCTCTGCATATATAATATATAAGCTAAAGACTAAATTTTTAATTTCAAAGTCTTCAATTAATTATTAGCTAACCTTTTCAAGTCACAAGATTATAATAGTTTTTCCTTTCAGGGTTACATGTTATATAAACTACAAATATAAAAAGCAAGCTAAGCATTATTTAAAAAATATCCTAAAGTTGCAATGCAAAGGACCAGGTACGAATACTAGAGTTTAGTAAGAGAGAATTTAAAAGACTAGGAACAAGTTATTTGCCTATTGAACACCTGGATGCTTGCTTTCCATGTTGCTATTTGCATGAAAATCTTCCCCTTAAGTCAGGGTTTATTATAGGTTGGACAAGTTTACAATAGTCAAACATAAACTCAGGAATCAAAATCTCCCAGTGCACTTAAGAAACAAACCCCCTCCCTAATCCGTAGCCAGAGCGCTCCTAGGCCCTGGGACCACCGCTTTGTGCCAGCTACTCCAGCACAGACGCAGGAGTGTTGCCATGGCGGCAGGGACCCAAGTGCGTGGGCTGGTTTCAATAACCGGCAGCTGCTCACTTCAGAAAAAGCGGGATGACAGCCCAGTTCTGAATGAGCGTTTTTTTTTCCTCTGGGCTTTGACCTGACCTGAATATTGTTTTCTCATTGAATTTCCTTTTTTTATTTGTTTATTTTTAGATATCAACTTTCCTTGAACTTTCCTTTTCATTTGTGTTGCTGTTGGCAGGACTGTAGACTTCTCTGTTCTTCTGCAGAATTTTTTTTTTTTTCTTTAACAGTTCCTGAGCTTTTCCTTGTGCCTCCTTACCTACCCCTCCAACACACACAGACACTTACACGCATACGCTCCACTTTGCCTCATTTTATAAAGGCCCAGAACAAGGGAAGTGGGGAGAGGTAGAAAGGGTAAAGGGGGAGTAATTGGTAATGGAGTAAGACTTGACCTGAAGTGGTGAACACAATACAACATACAGATGATGTACTGTAGAGTTGTGTGCCTGAAACCTATATAATTTTATTAACCAATGTCACCCCAATAAATTCAATTTAAAAAAAGGCCCAGAACAAGTCCATGGAATTTATTTACTCTAAGAACTTTGAAGGCCAAGATAGCTGCTCCCCTCAACCCCCTCAAAAAAAAAACACCACCACACACACAAACACAAAAAACAACCCTCCATGATTCATCCATCCACTGGCACATTTTCTTTGCCCTGTGAAAATATGGAATTGGAATAGAAAATCTGACTCTTACATTATTGTGGACATAATCAGAGAATCTATGTTTAATCCTAAACATATTCTCAATTCACAACCCGTTTTTTTTCTCTCTCTCTTTGTTTATGTGTTGGCAAAATGCAAAGAATATAAAAATATAAACACTATTTATATGACTTCTGACTTCTCACAGGGATTGCAGGAAAGCTATTCTTAATGTAAGACAACAGCTGTACTATATTTGAGGTTAATTGTGCCCCCTCCAAGTCTTAAGGAGTTTGGCATAATTTGGAAATGAGACTTATACTGCTGTTGAACTTTTTAAAAATAAATTTGAAACAATCTGTATACAAGTTGTTACTAAATACTGTCAGAGAAAAATGTTTGTGGATAGAGTTTCCAAAAGGCTGACAGAATCCAGAACTTGCTTGGTATTCAAAGGAGAGCTCATCCAACATTATCCTGCACAGTGTATAATTACTTGCATGTTGGGAGCCAAAAAAAGGGAATGCATTCCTGTGAGTGTGTTTATACTGAAGAGTTTGAGAAGCAAAACAATTCAGCAAGCATTCTTCAATCCCAGCATCTGGGAATAATTAATTTGCTTGCTATGGTTTACAGTATGAAGTTGAGAAAGTTGCATCTCTGCATTGAAACCATTTGCCTTAGTTAAAGCTTTCTGCTTTAAGGTTTAACATTGTAGCTAATTTTAGTAAATCTGTTTATTTTTAATCTGAAAACGCTGTGACAAGGAAGAACCTTCTGCTTGTGATTTCTTGATCATTTTCTTTTCCGTCTTATTCCCCCTGTGTTCAGGAAGCATCACTCACACACCTCCTGCTTCCTTCTTCCTTGCAGTGTAATGCTGTAGGGGCAGAGAGCTCTCAGAAGTGAGGCAGGCCCTGGAAAGGTAGTAGGGTTTTTACATAGTATTTTCAGTAAACACATATCTAAGCTCTGAAGAGTTCTCTGGAATATAGAATGTATTTTTGTTCCATTTTACAAATCTTAGGCTAGGACACAGGAGATTGTCCTGTGAGTCTCACAATCTATGAACATAATGAAAGTTTTGTGACAAGTGCTGATGGATTATGATAGGTGCTACATCCCTTTAATTGTGACTTTCAGGAAGGAAGTACTATGTATACCTGTAATGTCCTCTCTATCCAATCTAACAACTCAACATATTACAGGAGACTTATCAGTCGCTGGGGCTTCTCCTCCAATTTCTCTCTAAGGCGTGCTGGGATGAAACACAAGTGTTATTCTGACCTTAGTTTGTTAAATTCTGGATTTCAAAATAAGGTCAAGTGTCTTATTTTTGTTGACTGGGTGCTCCAAGCATTTAACAGCGTTAAAGGTTTTCTGTAACACTTTTGAATGCTCATATTTTACAACCTCTAGCTATTTGCTTTTGAATCCTGGTGAGAAACAAACAGAGGAACTTCCTAAATAGAGCCAGGTTTTCATTCCACACCCACCCCCCCGCCACCCCCCCCCCCCGCACCCCCACTCTTTTTCTCAGGGTTTATCTCCACAGTTGGACAACTGTTTCAAATTGCTTGTGCTCTATATTTCTGGTTTCATTGTATTACTTTTTTACAATGTCGTTGTCCTTTGTGGTAAAAAATGATAACTTCTAGAAGGATTTCTGCTTGTATGGGTGTTGTCCTCATAGAGTAACCGGCCTGAGGCCCAGGCCTCAAGCTGGCATGCTCACTGCCCCAGAGACAGAAGGTGCTCACTCAGAGGAGCTGTTTTTGCTTTTTGCCTCTATACGCTCCGTCTCTGTACAGTGTGACACCTTCCTGTTCCATCCTTCAGGGATTAGATGCAGGGATTGGGTGTTATTTAGTGAATAAGTACCCTCAAGCCATGGCTCTCAAAAGCCAGTGTATGGTCAAGACTGGATTGGCACTGGTTGGAGATCAGTTTTCCCAGATCAGTTTTCTGGTACAAAAAAAAAAAAAAAAGAAAGAAAGAAAGAAAGAAAGAAAGAAAGAAAGAAAGAAAGAAAGAAAGAAAGAAAGAAAGAAAGAAAAGAAAGAAAGAGAGAGAGAGAGAAAGAAAGAAAGAAAGAAAGAAAGAAAGAAAGAAAGAAAGAAAGAAAGAAAGAAAGAAAGAGAAAAAAGAAGAGAAAGAAAGAAAAGAGTAAACTCCATGAGTACAGGGACCTTCCCTGTCATAGTTACTGTTGTATCTCATCACACAGAATTCCTAGTGCATATCACTTAATAAATATTTGGCCAATGAATGAATAAAAGGATGTATGAGGGAGGTGAGCTTTCCCTGAAGCTGGATATATTCATTTTCAGAACAAAAACTTCTGATACTATGTCCTTTTTACCTTTTTGCCTTTATAACAGGTTTATTTTGTAAGTGTTAGTGGGGAGATTTCAGGCAAAAGGGAGATATTAAACGACTTGATGTAAGTTTCCAAAATTCTTACAATGGTCCATAAAATTCAAAATCTGGAAAGCACTGCCCCAAAGCATGTTCTTTCTTGCTGTTACCTTGTCTCTCTTTTTTTTTTTTTTTTTTTAAGTGAGGCTTTTTATTGTTGTTTTTCTTCCTTTTTTTTTTTTTTTTAATTAAGGGTCCCTTACTGGTCCTGCTTCCACGAGTGGCCGAGACCAGGTGGAAAAGGGGAGGGGAACCAGGCAGCATGGGGAGGGGTTATCTTCACAACATTCCATTTATACACAGAACTAAACAGACAAGCACAGAGTCACTATTGCGGTTAGAAGTTGGCAGCATGGGAAAGGGGGGGAACAGGTTGCAAGTAGGGGTGTCGTTAAAAAAAATACAGGCCCTCTCCAAAACTGGGGTGCCTGGGGTAGGGAGGACTTGGTCTGCTTCAACCCAAGAGGAATCAGAAGATCAAAAGCTGTTTGGGAAGGCCAGAACCGTCAGGGGTGGAGGGAGAAGGAAGGTCCAGGGGGTGGGGGGCTGTTTGGCAACTGGGTGAAGGGATTGCCCTCCCCCTGCTGGGATCCCTCCAGCCCCTCCGGTCTGGCAGAAGGGGGGCAGCCTGCAACCCCCCCACAGGCAGGTCTGGGGCTGCCAGATGCTCCAGGCAGGGGGCTGGAGGGGGTTCACAAAGGCTTGCCCTCCAGGGAGATGACAGCACTGCCCCCCAGCTTCTCTGCCAGAGTGCAGCGGTCCTTGACCTCCTCATAGCAGTTTGCTTGTAATTCATGCTTGATCCCCGTAAGCTTCTTCTTGATGGCATCCTTGGAGCTGGCATAGATCATTTTGCTCTTAAGAGGCGCAGACTCAGGAGCCCAGAAGATAAACACCAGGTCCTCCTTCTTGCTCTCCTTGGTCTCATAGGTTGCGTCATACAGGGCATAACAGCAGTCTTTGTCCGGCAGCATCTTGACGAAAGTGGCGTAGGGGTCGTCTACTGTCTGGCCCACATCACCTACCAGGATCTCCTTGCCCTCTTCCAGAATGATGTTCTTCTTGTCCTCACTCAGGCAGAAGAGCACCGCCTTCTTGCGCTTCTTCCCCTCCTCTGGTGTTGAGGACTTACGTACCTTCATGTCATTGAAAACTTTGATGACTCCATCAGAGACAGCCACACCAGAGGCCATGTTTCCGGAAGCTAAAGGAGATAGCAAGAAGAGCCTGGAAAGACGAGCACCGCTGCAGCTGCTGCCGGGATCCGACTGATACCTTGTCTCTTGTGACCTTATTCTTTTCTTCCTAAAGTTTGCATCAGAAAGGGTAACAACAACAACAAAAAGTTAAAGTATAGGAGCCAAAGTGAAAAACATAATTCACATTCAGAATTACCAACACTGATGAGCATCCGCTGTGTGTCAGGCCCAGTGCTATGCACATTTCATGCTATCCTGCTTAAGTCTTGAGGGCTATGCATTATTATTTCCCTTTTACAGAGGAGGTGACAAGAGAGCTAGATTTGGGGTGGTCCATATTCTCCATGTTAAAGGAGACCTAGAGGGCTAAGGAGGTCCAGGAGAGCCTGATGAAAGATGTGGGCTGCACTGAGCCCTGCTGGTCAAGGGCAATTAGGTTGGGAAGAGAAGACATTGTGATAGGGGCAAAGATGAGAGGAAGACTAAGTATCATGTAGTTTGGAACAGAGTCCAGACTGACCTGAATGGAACACAAGCAGCAGATACGAAGACTGTAGATTCACAGGTTATTGGACAAGATCATCATTTAGCAGGTACGAAGCTTCAGAACTTGGTATGTTCTGGAGCTTGCTCATTTCACAGTCGATGCCCTGAACGAAATATTTGTCTCTTTAAATTTGTTTGTTGGCTTCACATGATTTTCCTTGAAAAGATGATTGTGCTCTTAACTACTGGGCATGTTTTCCCGTAAAAAAAGATCCTCTTCAGCCCCGCCGGCATGGCTTAGTGGTTGAGCATCGACCTATGAAACGGAAGGTGAGGGTTAGATTCCCGGTCAAGGCACATGCCAGGGTTGCGGGCTCGATCCCCAGTCTGGGGCGTGCAGGAGGCAGCTGATCAATGATTCTCTTTCATCATTGATGTTTCTATCTCTCTTCTTCTCCTTTCCTCTCTGAAAACAATAAAAATATATTTAAAAAAAACAAAAGATTCTCTTCAGGCCTTAGTATACAATCTTATGGGACTTCAAGCATCATCAGTCAATAGCCCTGTTGCTGAGTATGCAATGCAGTTTTCGTTTTCTGTAAGAGCCCAGACTATTGAGTTAGAAGTTTCCAAGAGGAGCAGAAGCTCAGCCTATTATAAGTTTCCAGCCCATTAATGCATCCTTATGCTTGGTGTAAAAATTTTATATGACATTAACCTTGTAAAGTCCTACTTTTTCCAACAGCGGTAGCCTGCGGATCTAAGGATATGTCCACCATTGTTAACTCTAAGTCATCGCATTTGAAGAGTGAAAAGTTGATGAACATTTTATGGCACACGTATGGCTTTATATATGTAAAGCTCCTAGTTCAATGCCATGTGATAGGTGTTTGATAAAGTATAGCTACAGTGGATTCTTATTATTTGTGGATTCGTCTGTTCCCTAAAATTTATATGTAACCCTCGAATCAATGCTTGTGGCACTTCCATGGTCATTTATGGGTATGGGACCAACAGTGAAAAATGTGAGTCAGCTGACAGACACATTCCCAGCTGAGGCTGAACAAGGCGATGCTCTGCCTTCTCGTTTCAGCTCCTAGGCTGTAAACAAGCGGCCTATTTAGTGCCACATTTTTCACATTTTTTGGCTGTTTGTTGGTGATTTTGCTTTTTAAAAGGACTCCCAAATATCGGGCTGAAGTGCTTCCCAGTCTTCCTAAGTACAAGAAACACATGAAAATATGAGTGTTCAATTAGCTTTGTTCAAGCCTAGGTTACAGTGGTGTTGACCATGAGTTCAATCTTAATGACTCTATAATATACATTAAAGAAGGAAATAAGGTGTCTTTAAAAAGTAATGCATGTGGTCCTGACTGGTTTGGCTCAGTGGATAGAGCGTCGGCCTGCGGACTGGAAGGTCCCAGGTTCGATTCCGGTCAAAGGCATGTACCTTGGTTGCGGGCACATCCCTAGTGGGGGGTGTGCAGGAGGCAGCTGATCGATGTTTCTCTCTCATCGATGTTTCTGACTCTCTATCCCTCTCCCTTCCTCTCTGTAAAAAAATCAATAAAATATATTTTTAAAAAAGTAACACATGTAAAACAAAGTTACGTGTTGATTGGTTGATGAAAATCTGACCACAGGCCCACATGAACCTAACCCTGTATTTTCCCTGGGAGCAGTGACTTTCCAGCGTTTCCAGTGACTTTCTAGAACATAATCAACACAAATCATGAAAATCTACTGCTTTTATCATTGTAGTAATTCAAGAAAGCCAAACTGTGTGGTTGCTGCCTAAGTCCAATTTATTCAGTGTGTCAATAATTTTAAGGTTATAGCAGATCTTAACTTCTCTCCTCTGTTTCAACCTTACCAAGACTATCAAAGTGGTCCACATTCAATTCAATGCCCCTTCAGTTCTTGAGCGAATCTTGTCTAAGGCAGAATATTAATAATCACTGCCTCAGGCTTACTATTTGTTAAGCGTGGCATGAAGTCAGACTCCCACCCCCTACTATTCCTGCCAGACCTGAATGCACATTAGGGTGACCTCAGGTTGAATCCTCAAGTCTATTTTATAGCCCATCCTCCTGGAATCCAGAGTCCAAGCATGAGCCCTAAGTGTCCACCTCACCACTGAATCTCATTACCTCAGCATTTCCTGTAACTGAGCATCGATCATGTGTCAGGCATCCACCCAGTCGAGTTTTTACTCTCACAGGAGAGAAAGACCCAGTAATGTAGTCAATGATGTGTAGATGGTGATGTTGTGGGAGTGTGGAGGAGGGATGTTAAATACAGCAGCGAGTCTTCCCTTGCCCATGGTCCAAACTCTCATGCAGGACAGTTCCTCCAAATCCCATCCTGAGTCCCTCTCACAGGCCATTGCCCAGTCCTTGCTCCCTGGCCTCCCTGCCAACTCAAAGAGCTATTGTCCCAGCTTGTCTCAGGCCAAGCCTTTAGGAATTCAGGAAGGTCAATATAACCACTAGTCTTACATGTTTTTCCGAGAAAATATTTACTACCAATAAAGATGAAATTTCTCTGAGGTCATGGAGAGGTAGATAGCATTATGCAGGTACCAGCATAATAGGCAATCCATGGAGAGGTCAAATTATTCCCAGCTGGACATGGAATTCCACGTCCAGAATCCAGAGCTGATATCACAGGGGACCGGGCCTGGGGAAGAAAGATTGGTTAGGAAATTCACAGAGACTTCAAGAAATAGGTCAGAGCTGCTGTCCTCATCCCCGCTGTGCCAGGAGGAGACTACAAATCCAAAATGGAGTCTGTAAGGCACACAGATCCAATGTCACTATAGGAATCGCGATTTGGGTCCCAGGGAAGTGGAATAGCAGCATGACTTCAGGAACACCGAGAGTCAGGGTCCGGTTGCAGGATCACACTGCCCCAGGAGTTCTGGTCTGAGCTCAGATAGAATCTTGCATCTCATCTGCCTCCTGGAGGCTGGCAGAAACAAAGCAGCAGGCCAGGAGACCCTGCTATGCCACTTGGGCTGAGCAAGCCTTTTCCAGTGCAGATTAAACTCTGAGACCCCGGCATAAGGGGATCAGGTAGGCAGTTTGGCTGTCCCAGGCGCCCCTCCAGGGCAGCCTTCCCTGACAAAACCCCTGAGGCCTTTTAGCTGCCTGTGAGTAGAGATTCATTGAAAAAACTGGGGTAGGGATAGGGGTGGGACACGGACAAGAGCTAAGATGAGGCTCTATGATAACTGCCAAGGCTGACATCCTGTTGCTTGTTCTAAAAGATGAACATATCTACAAATCATCCCTAGGATGTTCAAGTTCACACTACTGCTTACTGCAATTTAAAAGGGGTAATGTATATGCAAACATATCCTTTAACCTATCACTGAGTGAATGCTAGGCATTGAGACTGTTTAAAAGCTAGTCGTATAAAATAGGCTTGATAGCCCCGATTTGTGGGGAAGTGCTCTCTAATGCTAAGTGTTTTATATACATTACTAGAGGCCCGGTGCACAAAAATTTGTGCACTCGGGGGGAAGGGGGGGTCCCTCAGCCCAGCCTGTGCTCTCTCGCAGTCTGGGACCCCTCGGGAGATAACAACCTGCTGGCTTAGGCCTGCTCCCGGGTGGCAGAGGGCAGGCCCAATCCCTAGGTGCAGCCCTTGGTCGGGCTCAGAGCAGGGCCGATTGGGGAGTTGGGGTGCCACCCCCTGTCATTCACAGAGCAGGGCAGATCTGGAGGTTGCGATGCCACCCCTAGTCACGCTCAGAGTAGGGCAGATTGGGGGGTTGGGGCACCGTCCCCTGTCACACTCAAGGCAGGGTCGATGGGGAGGTTGTGGTGCCACCCCCTGTCATGCACAGAGCAGGGCCAATCAGGGGGTTGGGGCGCCGCCACTCTCACACTCAGGGCAGGGCCGATGGGGAGGTTATGGCTCTACCTCATCACACACAGAGCAGGGCCCGTGGGGGCGGGGGTTGAGGAGCTCCCCCCTATCAGGCACAGAGCAGGGCTGATCAGTGGGTTGGGGCGCCTTCCCCTGTCACGAACAGAGCAGGGTGGATAGGGAGGTTGTGGCCCTGCCCCCTGTCACACACAGAGCCGCAGGGCGATCAGGGGGTTTGGGCGCTGCCCCCTGTCACGCTGATCCCGGTGCTGGGAGGCCTCATGGCTCCACTGATCCCGGTGCTGGGAGGCATATTACCCTTTTACTATATAGGGTAGAGGCCTGGTGCATGGGTGGGGCCGTCTGGTTTGCCCTGAAGGGTGTCCTGGATCAGGGTGGGGGTCCCCACTGGGGTGCCTGGCAAGCCTGGGTGAGGGGATGATGGCTGTTTGCAGCTGGTCAAACACCATTCAGGGTGGGGGTCCCCACTGGGGTGCCTGGCAAGCCTGGGTGAGGGGATGATGGCTGTTTGCAGCTGGTCACACACCATTCAGGGTGGGGGTCCCCACTGGGGTGCCTGGCCAGTCTGGGTGAGGGGTGAGGGCTGTTTTCAGGCTAGGGGTGTCTGAAGCTCCCAACCGCTCCTTTTTTTCTTTTTTTCTTTTTTTTATTCTGGGCCAGCTTTAGCTCTGAGGCTCCAGCTCTTAGGCCTCCGCGGCTGAAAGTAGGTTTCTGGCCTTTGCTTACAATGTTGCGATCCTGCTGGCTGAAGTCCGGCGGTATCTGTTACTATGTTTCTTAAACTGCAGGCTCAGAGGCATGCAGCGCAGGCGGGGAACGTTGGTTTCCTCTGTCACTGAAGCAAGCAAGCCTCATGTTAGTTTCAAGCTGCCTGGCTTCCGGCCGCCATCTTGGCTGACAGTTAATTTGCATATCTCGCTGATTAGCCAATGAAAAGGGTAGCGGTCGTACGCCAATTACCATGTTTCTCTTTTATTAGTGTAGACTAGAGGCCCGGTGCACGACATTCATGCACTTGGGTGGGGGCGAGGGTGGTTCCTCAGCCTGGCCTGTGTGCTTTAGCTGTCCAGGAGCCCTCAGGGGATGTCCCACTGACAGCTTAGGCCTGCTTTCAGCCTGGCTTGTGGCTGAGCAGCACTCCCCTTGTAGGAGAGCACTGACCACCAAGGGACAGCTCCTGCGTTGAGTGTCTGCCCCTGGTGGTCAGTGTGTATCATAATAACCAGTTGTTCCACCGTTGGGTCGATTTGCATATTGCCCTTTTATTATATAGGATTCCACTCAATCTTCCCCACAACCATAAGAAGTAGGTCCTATAGTATTATTTGTATTTTATAGATGGGGAAACCCAAGTTCACAGAGAATCTAATCCAGGCCATGCAGCTAATTCATGAGCAGCATAGCCAGTGGTCAAGCCCGTGTATGTGTTGATTCCAAAGACAGTGCTTCCTCAAAGACTGAACATACTGCCGTGTCTTTGTTTCACACATCTGGCTGAGCTGTCTCTTCACGCATTGTCTGCAAAAGTTAGTCCTGCAACTCCAGTTCTGGCCCCCTCTGTCAGTCAGAGAGCACGGGGGATCTTGAGGAGGGCCTGGCTCTGTGGAAGGGCTCCCTCCTATACAACAAGCCCACAACCACCAAGCTCTGGGGCCTTCTCTGGCAGCTCTTACATTCCTGCTAACTGCCACAAAGCAGGACACATTCCTGACTGGGTGGAGGGAAGAATTCCTAACATTCATTGCCATCTATCCTCCCTGGAGCTCCTACTCTCCAGTGGGATGGAGAGGAAAAAAACACCTTCATTTTTAATGTTTGGAATTACTCTGAATTAAGTCCCACTCTCCAAGCCATAAGAAGCAGGGAAAAGGGAGGAAGGGTGAGTCAGAACCAGTGAGACATGTTCTTCGTATAACATGCTTCAGGGTTATTGAATCAGAAACTCACATTCTTCCTCCGTAGTCTCTAGGGCCTGTAAGGTCCTTGCATTTGGTCTTCATCGTTGACAGGCAGTTTCTGTTCTTTGTCATGATAGTGTCCTAATATCAGTTATACTTTGTGAATAGGACAGCCCAGATATTTGGAGGAATACTGCCTGTCTGCAACAATAGCACATGTTACTTTGATAAATGAATGTATACTTTGCCATGTTTTATCATTTAGATCAGTGGTTCTCAACCTTCCTAATGCCGTGACCCTTTAATACAGTTCCTCATGTTGTGGTGACCCCCAACTATAACATTATTTTCGTTGCTACTTCATAACTGTAATTTTGCTACTGTTATGAATTGTAATGTAAATAGCTGATATGCAGGATGTATTTTCATTGTTACAAATTGAACATAATTAAAGCATAGTGATTAATCACAAAAACAATATGTAATTATATATGTGCTTTCCGATGGTCTTAGGCGACCCCTGTGAAAGGGTCGTTCGACCCCCAAAGGGGTCGCAATCCACAGGTTTAGAACCGCTGATTTAGATGATCTCATTTGATCTTCACAAGAAATCTGTGAGGTTGTCATTATTATTTCCATTTCATCGAGGAGGAATCTATGCTGAGAGCTGAAGTAACTTGACTGCTGTCAAACAATTGTCAAGGCAGAAGTGGTGTGTGCCCAGGTCTTCTGACTGCGCTCCACTATGTTTCACTCAAGGCCTCTCAATAGGCCATCACAGATGCTGCAAGGTGGCATCTGCCCAGTTAGTGGGTAACATCTGATTCTCCTTCCTGGAAAGGGATTTCCGTGAAAGACTGGGGATTTAAAGGACCAGGCAGGGGAGCACCAGAGAGCTGGCTAGGGTACAAGGTCAGAATGTCTTTGCAGCGGCAAAATGTGAGACAGGAAGAGTGAACCGGTATTTTAAGAAGCTGAGTCAAAAAACAAGTCAACCATGTAAGCAGTGATTTTCAATGTATGGACTATAGCTAGCTGATAGGTCACAAGCATCCTCCTGGTGCTCCACAAACTGATTCCAAAATACACATCTCTTCGTTGGATCTTAGCAAATGGCTTTTGATGCCCTAGGTTTTCAGTGTGTGTGTGTGTGTGTGTGTGTGTGTGAAGGATACTTATTAATAACTGCTGAGTTGTTAAGAATTGAAGTATTTGGTATTCATAAATAAAAATTTAGCACATGACTAGAGTTTACTGAGGTCTTAACTGAATATTCACCTGGCTTCCAGGCAACACTTGGCAATATTTGCAAAGCTCCGATTTAACATGTATGGGGGTTCATAACCAGCCACCCGAGATGTGCCTCACTGGTATACAGATTATTTTGATCCAAAGGTGACTTTAGCCACAGGCTCAAGAGAAACTTCTGCCTCTGCCTTAACTACCTTGAAGAACTTGAATTAGGGTTCTTCCCCATTATAAGAGATTAGTAGAGATAACCTTTTCTTTTTCTTTTCTTTTCTTTTCTTTTTTACCTATCTGCAGGGCACGGCAAACCTCTATTTACTAAACATCTGTACTTTTTATTGTCCGGTAATAACCATTTGAAGCTCTCAAGTCACCTTATCGTATCCCTAGGTCAGATATACCCATGTTTTCTTTCTGTCTTTGAACCTCTCCTGCATGTGGGGCCTCTGACTCTCTCATGTATGCAGGGTTCCCCTACATGTGTATGTATTAAATTAAGCTATTTTTTTTCTTGCTAATCTGTTTTATGTCTATTTGATTATTAGACCATTCAAAAGAACCTTAAGGGTAGAGGAAAGTCTCTTTCTCTCCCACACAGGCGTGGGTGGATTATTGAAGTGCTCTCAATTTGGGGGAAGATTGCTTTGTTATTAGTATCAATGCTATATTGAGTTGATTGTTTTTTCAAGCGTTATTATTCCAGCTTTTTAGTTATAAACTACCATTCATTCACCTCCATTGTCATCTATTTTGTTTGAGGTGGATTGTTTGATTAATCCTACAGTATGATAGTGATGTCTATATAGGTCAACACAACGTATGACCTATAAGTCTGTTGATGTCAGAATGTCCAAACCTAAAGAAGAAAACAAAACATTCAAATCTGTAGGAAAAGTTAATCCTCACGCTAGGATATTTTTTCCATTGATTTTTATAGCGAGTGGGAGGGTAAGGAAGAGACAGAGAGACAGACGGACATTGGTGTGAGAGAGACAGATCAATCAGTTGCCTCCCGCATGTAAGAGCAAACCTGCAACCCAGGTATGTGCCCTTGACCAGGAATCAAACCCACAGCCCTTCCGTGTGCAGGCAGATGCTCCAACCACCGAGCAACACAAGCCAGAGCCTGTAGAAAATTTTTATAAAAATTTATTTGAACCAAACAGAGGATACACCTGAAAACAAGATCTCAACAAACTGAGATAAATGCTTCGGACAATAACAGTTTGCAGTTTCTTTTTGTGCATTTGAAATTCAGGAGAGAATCTAAGAAAGATTACATGAAGGTAGGATTTACAGGATAGTAAAGATTATGTGCTCTCTTGAGAGTGGTTGAGGTTTATTTCAAAGGTGTGTTTACCTAGATGCACAGAAACAATGAACAGAGCTTGCTTAAGGCAAAGATAAACCTTTTACTTAAAAAGTTATATGCCTAGGGTGTGACTATCCACCGTAACCTGCCCAGTTAGGAATTTATGATCAGATCACCCTGTGAAGTTACTTTCCATAGAACCCTCCCCCCTCCCCCTTCTTTTTTCATTCACAGGCTTTCTATAACAAAATGTTAAAACAAATATGGATTGTCATATACATAGGAACCATCCATACCAATATTTTTAAAGCTGGTAGCTACAAAATCCACACAAAATGTGTTTGCATAGCGATAGTTCATTGCTATCAGGGAATTCTTTAAAAAGCAGGAAAGGCTGGGGTATGTGTGTCTTGGAGCCTTTTGCCCCACCTAGGTGGTCCTCAGTCAAAAAACTTTGAGGCCTTAGCTGGTTTGGCTCAGTGGATAGAGCATTGGCCTGTGTACTGAAGGGTCCCAGGTTCAATTCTGGTCAAGAGCACATGCCCGATCCCCAATAGGGGGCGTGCAGGAGGCAGCAGATCAATGATTCTCTTTCATCATTGATGTTTCTATCTCTCTCTTACTCTCTGGGGGGAAAAAATTTTTTTTTAATGTTTGAGAATCACTGAGCAGAGAGGGAGAACTTGGATTCATTTTAGTGGGATAGAAAGAACTACAGAGACCAGAAGAGAGTGATCATTTTGAAGGAAGTCTAGGAGGTAGAAATTAGAGAGATTTCTGGTGCTAAAGAAATGATGCCTTCAGTGTCATTGGATGGGGAAGGATCAGTTAACGGTGAACATGTCTTCAGGTACTCCATATGGTAGTCTAGTTTGTATACTGTGCAACAGTCCCTGCCAGGGCCTTTGGGGCTGAATTCCAGCTGTCCTTCATTGACCATGAACCCTAGTGCTAGGGAAGAGAGACCTTTTTGTAATTTGTCCACCTCAACAGAATGCCTTTTAGTAAATGAATTAAGAGGACCACATGTGGCTTCCGGTCAAAATAGCAGATAGTTAAATACTGTACTTGCCTTTGCCTGTGACAACATCAAAATTACAACTAAACTGCAGAACAGCCATCATTGAGAACTACCTGAAGCCTAGCGGAATAAGAGCCCTGTAACTAAGGATATACAGGAGAAACCACACTGAGACCAGTAGGAAGGGTGGGGACTCAGAATGGGCTGGCCTCACACCCACATGTGGTGGTTAAAAATCGGAAGGGATATCTCACCTGTGGAGGACCCCACCATGGGGAGTGAAGGGTCCCAGCCCCACACCAGGCCCCTCAGCCCAAGGTTCAAGGACCGGGAAGAAAAGCCCCATTAACTTCTGGTTGTGAAAAGCAGTAGGAATTGTGTCTGAGTGAGACCAAGGGCTGCTGGAGTCCCAGGCGTTCCTCTGAAAGGGCCTGCGTACTGACTTATTGATGGATTCACTTGCTCTGAGCTCAAAAGGCACCAGGGACATCTGGGGGAAGAACTGAAATGTCATCTGCAATAACAGATGCAGGAGGCGTGCAGGAGGCAGCTGATCAATGATTCTCTCTTATCATTGATATTTCTATCTCTCTCTCCTTTTTCTTCCTCTCTGAAATCAATAAAAAAAATAAAAAATAATTGAAAACTCCTTAAATGAAGCAGGTCACCATAGAGCTACCATCTTCAAAAAGCAGCTCTAAATCTATCCTGGAATACAATTTCATGAATACTTTATTCTAAGCTTTATACCAGTTTTAATCATTATATATGTCCATTTCATAAGGTGATTATTGTCTTCAAGTAAACCTTAGTGAATTGTAAAGTTCAGATATTTTTTAAAATATCACTAAAGATACAGATGTAAAATAATACTTAGTTTGGCACCTAAAAATTATTCATTTTGGTTTCTTGCCTTGTTACCATTGAGAGAGATGAGATGGCATTGTGCTGTTGCACAAAAACATTTTGTTGAGTTGCCATATTCCTTTTAGAATTCACATTATAAAAATGGCAGTGGTAGTGTCAGTAGTTACCTTTATTTGATTTGGTGACTGAGTGATTGTTTATTTGGCATGAATAAACTAAGGATTAGCCCATGTCTCTGCTAAACCAGCCATGATCCTATGGGACTGTGTGGTTGGAAAATGTCCATGTGGGAGTTGTTGAATTGTATGAGACACTTTATTTTTTGTTTTTTAGTGGTTTATCAGCCCACAAAAGCTCAAACCAGGGTATTGCTGGAAGAGCAGGCAGAAACCACATTGCTTTTATTTAATTTTATTATTTATATTTTTTTATTTAAAATTTTCCTGTCACTATTTATCCCCCCATACCCTTTTCCACCTCCACGCACCCCTCCCCTCTCCCCCACATTCCTTTTGAAATTTTAAAAAACTGAAAACAAAAAAATCATGGTCCGTCACCTGTGGTCAGTAAATTTAAATTCCTAAGGGCTATGGTCACGTTGCATAACTTGCTCCCTTAAATTATGAATGGACAAGCCTGTAACAACTAATGTTTTTCTGTTCTTAACGGGAGTGTAAAGGTCTAGAGACATCAAATAAAGAAGCCTTGAAGAGTAAAGCCACAACAGCAGGTGAAGGTAGCTTTTCAAAGACACAGATGAAGTAAGAAGGGGGAAATATAGTAAAAGCAAGATTCACTCGTGTTGTTTTCCCAACACAGAGTTGGGTGTGTTACTTTGTTTCTCCTTCAGATTCAGAACCTGAGCAGCCTTGGAAAATAATAAAAATAGCACTTTAGAGTTTATAAGCTTCATTCATATATATTAGCTTATTTGGGCTCCAAAATACCCATTATTGTTAGGCTTGTTTTAATACAGAGAACGTGGAGCCATAGAGAGGCTAACGGACTCACTCAAGGCAACTCAGCTAGTGAAGCACAGCCTGGACGCCAGGCCCCATCTGCTGATCCCAGAGACTATGCTTTGCATTTTATTACATAATCTAAGAAGAATGGCATCCCTTTTTTATCTGAGCTCCCACAGCAATTCAAACTGGTTTAATCACTCCCCAAATCATGGAAAACTGACTTAATTAAAACATCAATATCACACTTATCAATCAATTCAGGAATCCGCCCCCCCCCCCCCAATGCTTCTTGGCTGGTTCTGCTGTTTTTATGACCCAAGTAAATATGAAAAGCTTGGCAACACCATAACCTCCTCCAGAAAGCCAAGGTGACATTAACCGTAACCTCCTGATATCAGATCAGGAGGTTTTCTGTATCCCCTGCAAATTTTACATCACTGGTACCTGTACCTACTAAATTTTAGGCCTTTGTCATTCCTTTAGTAATCAGTTTAATTACTCTAGCATTCACAGTCTTCCTTTGGATTATTTTTGTTTTCCATCTATTTTATGTATTTCTCCACCTCCCCCTGCTCCCCCATCTCCCAGGCAGCTCGCTTAACATTCCAGTTCTTGTCCTGAGATCCTAATAGGTAGCTAGACCTAAAACAGGGGTCTTAGAAAAACCTCATGCCTCTTCACTATTGAAAATACTTTAAAATCTGTTTTTTTAAACAAATTTCTCAATAGTAATAAATGACTTAAGACAAAGAATCTTAATACAGAGTCTAAAATTCATATTGGCAAAAACATTAAAAGATAAATAAAATGGTATTAGTCACTAGCATAACAGAAAATTGGATCATTAAATTATATAACAACAAAAAAATTATATAACAACTTGATTTCAAGGTTAAATCCCAAACCATCACCAACAAAGTGTGTTGTGCCAAATGTCTAGAGGTCTGGAGCTAAAACCACAGCTAAGCTGTCCTGGGCTATATTTTAGCCTTGGCAGACCCAAGAAGCAGGAGGACAAGGCATGCTTTATCTGAGCATTTGTCCAGAGTACACTGAGCATATTAATCCCTCCTCACCCCCCAGCAAATTACCCTCTTCCACTGCTCCCATGTAAATTCAGGTAAGAGAACTTAAGTAAATTTTTCTCCTCAATATTGAGGGATTTGTCCGTCTTTGTAGTATCTTTTCTTTCTTTTTTTTATTCAATCAAAGAATCTTAAAACAAAACAGCCCCCGGCCATGTATCTTCTTATTTATGAGCTCTTTCATTGGGTTATGGAGGGATGGAAAGGAAAGTACTGTTCCTACCTGGAGATTTACTCCTGAAAATATTGTCCAGCCTAATGTGCTGCCTGTAAGGATGCACAGTTCCTCCCTAATCATTTTTGGTGCCCCCTGGCTTCACTCACATCCCTTACCCAGGCTCCACATTCCCTCAAGTTATTGAATCTGAAGATAAGCAAATTATATTCAAGACAGAGAGAAAGGGAGACATGGGTAAGATTCAGGTTCTATATGGAGAATCCTACAGATTAAGAGTTTCATTTTCCTTCCCCATTATTACTCACTATTAGTTTGTAACCTAAAATTAATCCGGCCTTTGCTTGCAACATTTGGCAAATTGAGCCTCTGATTCCCATCAGTGGATTTGGGAGGAAAGGAGGAAAAGGGGAGGTGAGCGCTTAAAATTATTTTTGCTTCCAACATTGTCAATGTGTTTGCTGAATTCAGAACTGGTTGTGCATATAAAACTGGAGGGATGGGAGTGAAGACTTGGAATTTAATGAGAGATCACTGGACTCTAGTAGTCAGAAGATCTGAGTTTTTTCTGGTGTGGACCACTGGGTAGCAGCGGACAAGTGAAGGGTCTTAAACTAGCACCCTTTCAGAGAGCTGCTCATGCAGTAGTACTATCTAAGAGGAACGTGAAGCTATTTGGCCACAAAGGACAATGGCTCCAGAGCAGTAGTTCTCAACCTTCCTAATGCCGCGACCCTTTAATACAGTTCCTCATGTTGTGGTGACCCTCAACCATAAAATTATTTTCATTGCTACTTCATAACTGTAATTTTGCTACTGCTATGAATCGTAATGTAAATATCTGATATGCAGGATGTATTTTCATTGTTACAAATTGAACATAATTAAAGCATAGTGATTAATCACAAAAACAATATGTAATTCTATATGTGCTTTCCGATGGTCTTAGGCGACCCCTGTGAAAGGGTCGTTCGACCCCCCAAAGGTTCGTGACCCACAGGTTGAGAACCGCTGCTCTAGAGAAAACAAAACAGTAGTCTGAAAGACAAGAGTTTTGGGACTGAGTCCTACCTCTACCATTAACTAGTTATAACCGGACCTAGTAGTGCTTTATATGCAAAGTAGGGAGAAAATACATTACCCAGCTTTCTTTCCAGAATGGTAGTGAATATGAAGTAAGATAATGTATATGAAAATACATTAAAAACCTGAAAACTTGTATGATAGCATAACTGAAATGAGCCAGTGATCTAAGTAACTGCTAAGGTGTCTTCCAACAGCACAAATCTATGCTATTGACAGTCTTGACCTGAAGTTTGACAAAAGGAATTGTAGAAATGTTGACAGACCATTTATAAGCAACCCTATTGTGTATATCAGGGTAGAACTAGTATTGAGAACTACATATAATGGTAGTTCTACATAAATACATAAAACAGAATGATATAAAATACTGAAAAATGGTATTTTTTTTGTCCATTAGTTTTGTACCTGGAAGGAAATAGCTAACCTCTGAATGAATAGTAGCAGGATGTTGGGAAGACTGTATCATCTCATAAGGGGGAATTGAAAGGTAGGAACTAAAGTAGCATCTCAGAGAACTTTGACCAGGATCAGGAAGGGGTGGAGTACTTGGACATATTTATCCCAGAGGGGAAAAATGTGATGGGAAGAATACAGATGCTGTCATAAAATATTGAAAGGGCCAGTACAGAGGAGATGATTAGATACTCTGTTCCAGAAAGCAGATCACTGGGCATACAATGAAGTTGTTGTGCCAATTGAATGCTCTCTAAGTTCCTTAAATAAAATCCTGATATTCTAAAGTTACAGGGAGGGAGGTTGTGGCTGAGCACAAGAGGCTACATATAAGTAAGAGTTCTCCTCTGATGGGTAAAAACACCCAACCATGGAGATATTTTGACATTCAGAAGGAGCCTGGATTTAAGAAAGATGTGGAATACATACATGCATTCTAAGTGAAATCTAACTCCATGACAGTGTGGCCTCTCCAATTCTAAGATATTTTGATTCCTCAGTAGGATGTACCCTAAAAAGTGCTGAATAAGGGGGCTGCGTGTCCCTCACTGTCGGCTGGGATAGATACTGCCTAAGTGTCGATTGTCATTTTCCTTTTGATCCTTGCTTGGAAATTACTAAGAAACAGCTTTTCTAGTACATTTGGATTAATAGCCTTATTTTCTACTTTATTTGGGATATTTTTGTTATTCATTGAAACCATCTGTAAACAGTTATTTTTATAACAGCTTCAAAACCAAAGCCACATACAAGCTTGCATCAAGAAAATTCTATACTCAGCCTAGAATGAGGATGTCATTGGATTCTGTTTTGCAGATAGCATGTGACATACTGATTGACAATGTCTAGAAATAAGTCACGATCATCCTGATGCTTAGAAATCTGACAGACAGATGGTACCAGCACAGTTTTAAGCTCTAACTAGGTCATAGGCCTAACGTGAGCTATGATGTTTTCTGACCTTCTAGGTAGCTATGCCTCTAGAGCAGTGGTTCTCAACCTTCCTAATGCCGTGACCCTTTAATACAGTTCCTCATGTTGTGGTGACCCCCAACCATAAAATTATTTTCATTGCTACTTCATAACTGTAATTTTGCTACTGTTAGGAATCGTAATGTAAATAGCTGATATGTAGGATATATTTTCATTGTTACAAACTGAACATAATTAAAGCATAGTGATTAATCACAAAAACAATATGTAATTCTATATGTGTTTTCCGATGGTCTTAGGCGACCCCTGTGAAAGGGTCGTTCGACCCCCAAAGGGGTCGCAACCCACAGGTTGAGAACCGCTGCTCTAGAACAAAGCATTGCTGGGTTGGGGGGAACAATTTCATCATCAACTAACTATAAATTCTCCAGGTGGAAAAACAAAATTAGCAACAGCATATTCACTATATTCACTAAACACCCTATTAACACTGAAGTGAAGCTCATCCCAACACAGGAATGATGGGGCTAACCATAATGCACAAGAACAAGAAAGTTGAAGACAAAGGAAAGGCCAAGGGAAACAATGGATGTATTAGAATGCCTTCAGTTGCAAATGCAAGAAAACCTATCTCAAAATGGCTTAAGCAAAAAAGTATTTATTGGCACACATAAGAAAAGTTCAGGCTTGGCTGGCCCCAAGGATACAGATGATGTCAAGATAACATTCCCAACCACCCTTTCCCCTTGATCTATCTCTCACCTTGGCTTCATTCTCTGGAGAGTCCCATTATTTGGTGACCCCTAGAAATTCCAGGCTTTTAACTTTCAACATTCTTTCAACTCTAAGTCAAATAGAGACAGCACTTCTTTCCTAGCAATTTCAGTATAAGGCCCCTAATTAACTTTCATTGGCTTTGTTTGGTTCATGTGCACTTCCTCTCACTAATGGTAGAGGTCTACAGGTGGATAAATAAAGTCAGAACCTAGATCTTAAGGACAGATAATAGGAAAACTCAAAAAGAAGGAGGAATGAATGTTGGGCAGGCAAAAATGACAGACATCCACTTGCCTAGAACAGCTTCAATGAATGTGGTAACATGACAGATGGCTGGGAAACTACTTCAAGCAATAGCCCAAGGCAGTTGGAAGTCCAGAGTTTGCCATTGTATGAGCAGAAGTATCAGGCCCATCATGGATGAGGATGCAGTAGCTCTAAGAACACCAAGCAGTTCTTCATAGTCTTTAGTTTAAGAACAGGTATCATGTGCATTTTATTCAAGAAGATCCCATGCCCTCAAAATGGCCTTATCAGGCACAAGTACACATATGTTGGAACTTACTATCTAGTAATGTCATCTTATGAAACAAAAAACTACTCTGTGAGGGTATGTGGGTGTGCATAGGTGTTCAGATATAAGACTCAGTGGCCTTGATGCTGTATCATGGATAAGAAATACTCAGAAGAGCACAATAGCTAACTGATGGTCCTGGAAACTCTTTCTTTCATTGGGAATTGGTAGGAAAGAGCAAGGACAACCTGGATTAGACTCCTCTCTGGGCGTGGGGGGCAGGCAGGCTGGCAGGCAGAATTACTCCTTAGGAAGGAAAAAAAGACAGTAGAACATAGCTTCTGCTCCATTTTGGAGGCTTGTTGCTAGTTCTGGATAAAGGACAGTTTTTTAGTAAATTGAAAAAGAGGTTCTTCAATCAAGGAAGAAAAAAAGCCACAGTGGAAGATACAAGGGAAAGACTGGAGTTCTCTGAGGGCCTAAAATGAGCCATTGAGTTTTAGGAGCCATTGATTTGATTTTGAGCACATGGAAAAGGCATTGATTGGCACATGTGTCCCTTGGGGCAGCCCCTTTTGCCCACTATTACCTAATTTTAGTCAAAATTAGTTATGGATATGCCTTTTAACAAATATTTGTATTTCTTAATGCTACAGAAAGCATTAAAGTCTATTAATGGCTTAAAAGAACAATTATGTTTCTATCACCAGCCCCCCTTTTTTTTCATGATGTCCATAGGAAAAGAAAGTAAAAAGGTAAGGGAAGGGAAGGGAAGGGAAGGGAAGGGAAGGGAAGGGAAGGGAAGGGAAGGGAAGGGAAGGGAAGGGAAAGGGGAGAAAAGAAAGAAGTCAATTTCATATGTTAGTTTTATTAGGACTGCCATAACAAAGTGACACAAACTAAGTGGCTTAAACAATGGAAATTTATCATCTCACAGTTCTGGAGGCTAGATGTTCAAGACTGTGGTACAGCCAGTGTTGGTTCCTTCTGAAGGCTGCAAGGAAGAATTGGTTCCTTGCCTCTCACCTGGTTTCTGGTAGGTTGCTAGCAATCTTGGATCTTTGGTGTTCCTTGACTTGCAGATGCATCACCCCAGTCTGTGCCTTCCTCTTTACTTGGTGTTCTCCCTGAATGGGTAACTGTGTCCAAATTTCCCCCTTTCCATAAGGATAGCAGTAATACGGATTAGGGCCCACCCTAATGACCTCATCTTAACTACCTCTGCAATTACCTTAATTCCAATAAGATCACATTCTGAGGTACTGGGAGCTTAGAACTTCAACTATGGATTTGGGGGTGGGGACACATAACAGTCTATAATCTTTCTTAATATTCCAGAAGTTATAAATGGCTGTACATTTCACTCCTGTGTTTGAAATCTAGAGCTAAATATATGCTTACTACTAGGATGGGAGGTGGGGGGATTGGTTTCAGAATTCCCTCTTTCCCATCACTGAGATCATCATGATGACTAAAGGAGAAAAGACCAAATTCTTCCAGCCTGAAAAATTCATACATCTTCTGAAGCAAAAAATTGAAGGAAAATCAAAATTCCTTCTGAATAAAGGGACTGATTCTTTGCCTTTCCATTTAGAGAGGGAAACCCTTTGTTACTGTACTCTCAACAGGGACAGGAGAATACAGTACTTTTCTCTTCACTCCCCTGCTCTGAAGAAGGGCTCCAGGAAGGGGTTAATTCCTAATTTGACTTTTGAGAGCAACTTCTCCTATTGCTGATACAAACCAAGTGATCACATGTTGCTGCGAATGCCCACTTGCCCAGTGTGAATGAGGCTTTGTGCTGAACAACAAGAAAGCAGTCCTACATTTAACCGCAGTCAAGTCCTTTGTGGGACAGACAGGAATCACATGCATGATGGCAGCCCACAAATAATGCATCTCCTGTCATCTGCAGTTTGCCTGCTCTTTAGGATAGAGGCTGCTATTCCTTCACAAGTCAGCGTTAATCCTGAACTCCTAACTCCAGAGCCAACTCTTGCAGGGAGTGGCATTTCCCTTCACCTCTTTCCTCTCCCTGTATTTCCAGTCCAGCCAAGCGTAAATAAGTGGGCCATTTCTACCCTGATCACTGAAGCTCTAAAGATAGGGCGCTGAACTCACTAAATGATGAATACATGCCATATGGAGCTAACGGTAAGTTCCGATGTAAATTATCTCCCCGTTGCTCTCTGCATTGCAGATAAAAAGTCCCCTGTGTCATCTCTTTGTAATGAGCTGTGTGTATCTGAAAACAGCTAAAAACCACTGAGAAAAGTGCAGCAATTCACTTCACCTAAAAAGAACTGGGTATTGCTTGTGTTAATGATTAGTAAATATTTTTTTTAATTATTTGAGGTTATGCACAATTTATTTCATTTGGAGTCTCATATTTTAAGCCAACATTTGAATCCTCTTGGCCAACTGTATTAATAGTGCAGGGCAGTGTACAAGAGGAGCCAGATGACCCCAGTTTGAGTTCCTGCACTGACAATTACATTTGCCAAGCACTTATTGAGTACCAGGAACTGTTCTAGGCATTTTACACAAGTTATATCATTTCCTCTCCACAACAATTCTAGAAAACAGGTCTCATTAGTGCCACTTTATAGAAGAGGAACCCAGTCAAATAGTTCCTCAGTTACCAGAAGAGCTGGATTCAAATCCATGCTGCCAACCACAAAGGCTATGCTCTTTGCACTACTCCAAGTGACCTCTTGCTTTCTACCTGTTTTGACCTGAAGCAGACACAGCCCATTTTGGGGGGTCTCCTTTTTCTTTATTCTTAAAGAGGGAGTTTGAGTTAAATATTCTCTAAGATCCTTTTCAGGTCTAAACATTGTCTTTCTGTGATCATGGTCTCTTTACTTTTCAAAATGTAAGGAAAGCTTTTAGTAAAATACTGCCTTTCATCTTCAAACCCTAAACATTACTGTTGATGAAGCTGGGGATCTTTCCTGTTTCCAAGATTGGAAGTATAAAGTTTAGAAACTGTTTTGCCTTGGGCCCATCTCTCTGTTGGCCTATGTGTAGTGTTCTACTAGTACAAAAGGGACATAGAAAATCCCAGTCATATTAGCAGAGATCCTGAGGTTCTCAGACAATGTATATGTGGGCTGTGTGGGAGTATGAACTGTTTATTATGCTCTGTGTAAAAGTATTAAGCTATTTAGGAATTCCAAGCAACCACTTATTAGTTGTCTAATTTTGGGGATATTTCTACCTAGATTCAATAAAAATACATTTGTGATATGGCATTTTAATTTCTCACTGAACTCCCCCAATTTTTCTTTTTCTTATTTTTAAATTGAATTGAGAGAGAGAGAGAGAGAGAGAGAGAGAGAGAGAGAGAGAGAGAGATACATTGATTTGTTGTTCCACTTATTCATGCATTCATTGGTTGATTCTTGTATGTACCCTGACCGGGTATAAAACCCACAACCTTGGTATATCAGGACAATGCTCTAACTAATTAAGCTCCCTGGCCAGGGGCCAATTTTTCTTTCTTTTTTATGGATTGATGTGCCGACCTAAATACAGGAGGCCAGTTATATTCTAGAAAACTGTTTGTAAGCATCCAATAGAAAGAAAAAGGATATTTCTTTAAAGATACTCCTAAAAGGTTTTGGAATCTGCACAGAAGAGCTATAGAAAGATTAAGGAGACAAGAGTGGTTGTGTCCTTATCAAAAAAGGATCCTTAAGTGCAATAAACTCATCAATCTCACTGGTTAAAACCCAGATGTCTCAATGCATCATCCATATTGGTAAACGGTGGAAATAAGAAATATCAGTAAGTGTAATCTTAATAGAGAAAAAATCAAGTATGATAGAAATAAAAACAAAACAAAAATAAAAGTAGGCTAGTTCAGAATCTATTTTGATATAGCTTCCTGAACCAAAATCTCTATTAACATTGAAATAATTTTTAAAAACTATAAGTGTCTATTTTCATTAATTGGAGTTAAAACCTTCTGGCTATAGTATGATTACAGTAATATGAAATCCTGACTTTCCCCCAATGAAACCACTTTATTGCACATGTATCTGTCCCTGCGTTTAAAGTGAGTTTTAGCCCTTCATGTATGAATGATAAACACAGAAAACATTTACGTTCTTACTAAAAAGGCAGAGGATTTTATAACTTTAGAAAGTGAAAAAACAGTTATTTGTCAGGATTCTTTAGTATTTAATTTTTTTATATGGCAGAATTTGCATGAATGTTGCTTTAAAATTTTCTGGGCCTACAACAAATTTTGATAAATCTTTTTTTTAAAATATATTTTATTGATTTTTTACAGAGAGGAAGGGAGAAGGATAGAGAGTTAGAAACATCAATGAGAGAGAAACATCAATCAGCTGCCTCCTGCACACCCCCTATTGGGGATGTGCCTGCAAACAAGGTACATGCCCTTGACTGGAATCAAACCCGGGACCCTTCAGTCCACAGGCCGACGCTCTATCACTGAGCCAAACCAGTTAGGGCTTGATAAATCTTTTTAATCACCTGGACATTATCTCTAATAGTTGAAATATTAGGGGCATCTGCCCAGGATTAGATGGTGTATGACATCCTTTAGTAATCTGGGAAATTGTGAAAGCAGTCTGGTTAAAACGGTCTCCATAACACAGCAATTAGTGACTAGAGCCTCTGGGTTTCTCCTTTGGAGTAGTTTGAAAAGCCTACCTAAGAATGACGGAATGCGGGTGATTTTAAAAAATAGGGTTTTTGAATTGAATAATTCAAAATAATTATTAAATAAGATTTTGAACAAACACAAACCAGTTATAAAGCCATGGAAGGCTCTAGTAGAATGCATGATTTTTAAACTTTGTCACCCACCAGTTTTAGTCTAGGTTAGAAAACTGGAGTAGACTGAAAAAGAAATTAGAATACCCCTGGAAACCTGTTTCAAAAGAGTAAGATCCTTCCCTCTCTCTACAAACTAATCAAATTTGAAACCACAGTGTTTGGAATTTTCTGGCTGATCTCAGCTGATATAAAAATGCCAGGAGAGGAGACATGTGCAGTGATGACAAACAGACCTGTACAGTTCTAGGTATTTTTGCCATTGTTGGCAAACTTTTGGAAGACCAAATCAAGAGCCCTTGCATGCTCTGAGGTTAATTTAGACAGTTGTCCAATCCAGAAAGAAGGCTTTAACTTCTTTTTTTAAAGAGTAAACTCTCCTCCAAACCAATCTAAAGGGACATTTATTCTTTACTCTTCATAAACCCAGTGTATTAGGATTACACCTGACAGAAATAAAACAAAATAACCACGGCTTACATGATTATTTCTACTTCATATAAAAGAAGTCTGGTGGTAGGCCGCTCAGGGTAAGTGTAGTGGTTCTACAAGGGACCCATGCTCCCTCCAGCTTGGCACTTTACCATCCCTCATTCTAACAATCCAGGATAGATGCTGGAGCTCTGTATTCCATCAACAGGACAGAGGGAACATGAAAGGTACATTCCCTCCCTTTAAGGAGACTTCCTGGAAGTTACACACAAGACTTAGCCAACTTGGGCACATAGCCACATCTAGCTGCAAAGGAGGCTGGCAAATCTTCAGCTGAGTGGAAATGGTTTCAGCTAAAATCTGGGATTTTTATTGCTAGAGAAGAAAAGGAGAATGAGTAGTCAGAGGTAACTGATAATCTTTGCCTCCAAACTTGGGTTGGGATCCAGGAAAAATTAGAACCCAGATCTCCTAATTCTAAGTGTAGGGCACTTTCACACTTTAAATTTCTGTGTTAGAATATTATATTTTGCTGTACTCTCCAGCATATTCAGTTGTCTTGTGACTTTTGATTCAATGCGTTTGCAGGAAAATGTAACTGATGAATGCCTTTGGTCAACAGTCTGTTTCTATTTTTCTTAATATCTGCTTTCTGAGGTATAAATCATATACAATAAGTGTCACCCTTTATGCAACCAATTTAAAGCACACAATTCAGTGGGATATATATATATATATATGCACACAGAATTGTGTAACCATCACAACTATATAATTTTAGAACATCTCATCAGCTCAAAAAGAAGCCCATACACATTAGCAACCACTCCCCCATTTTCCTCTTCCTTAAGTTCCTGACAACCACTAATCTACATTCTATCTCTATGGATATGCCGATTACAGACATTTCATATAAATGGAATCATACACTAGGTGGTCTTTTGTGACTGACCTCTTTCACTTAGCATGTTTTCAAGGTTTATCCATGTTATAGCATGTATCAGTACTTCATTCCTTTATTGTGTGTATGTACCACACAATTTGTTTATTCATCAGCTGATGGAATTTGGATTGTTTCTACTCATGGCTATTATGAACAAGTTTTTGTGTGGACATTGTTTTCATTTCTACTGGTATATATGTAGGAGTGGAATTCCTGAGTCATATGATAACTCTATGTTTAACATTTTGAAGAACTGCCGATGTGTTTTTCAAAATGGCTGTTCCTTTTTACAAGCCCACAAGCAATGTGGGAGAACTTCATTTTTGCTACATCCTTAATAGCACTTCATACTGCTGGTCTTTGATTTTAAGCCATCTTAGTTGGTTGATGTGGTATCTCAATATATTTTTATTGATTTCAGAAAGGAAGGGAGAGGGAGAAAGAGATAGATGGTAAGAGAGAATCATTGACTGGCTGCCTTGTACACACCCCCACACTGGGGGATCTAGCCCGAAACCTGGGGATGTGCTCTGACCAGGAATCGAAACATTACCTCCTGGTTCATAGGTCGATGCTCAACCACTGAGTCACTCTGACTGGGCTCACCACGGTTTTGATTGCCATTTCCCTGATGGCAAATGATGAACATCTTTTCATGTACTTACTTATTTATACTAGAGGCCTGGTGCACGAAATTTGTGCATGGGAAGGGGTTGTCCCTCAGCCCGGCCTGCACCCTCTCCAATCTGGGACCCCTCGAGGGATGTCTGACTGCCAGTTTACGCCCAATCCCTGTCAGATCGGCCCCTCTCACAATCCGGGACTGCTGCCTCCTAACCACTTGCCTGCCTGCCGGCCTGCTCACCCTAACTGATCTCCCCTGCCAGCCTGATCCCCCTAACTGCTCTCCCCTGCCAGCCTGACCCCCCTAACTTCACTCCTCTGCCAGCCTGATGCTCCTAACTGCTCTCCCCTACTGGCCTGATCACCCCTAACCGCCTCTGCCTTGGCCCTGCCACCATGGCTTTGTTTGGAAGGATGTCCGGTCTAATTAGCATATTACCCTTTTATTAGTATAGATATCTTCTTTGAAGAAATGTCTCTTTAAATCCCTTGCCACTTTAAAAATTGGATTGTCTATTGTTGAATCGTAATTGTTCTTTATATATTGTAGCTAGAAGTCTGTTATCAGTTATGTGATTTGCAAATATTTTGTCCCATCTGTTGGCTATCAATCACTTTCTTGATAGTGTCTTTAAAGTAAAAAAGCTTTAAATTTTGATAAAGTACAATTTATCTATATTTTTATTGTTGTTTGTGCTTTTATTATCTTTCACTAATGGTTTTTTATACCTACCTATCTACCCATCCATTTTTTTAAATATATATCTATTTATCTAAAGACCATTGCCAACACCAAGATCATAAAGATTTACTCCTCCTTTCTGCTGTTTTAGCCATTGACATTTAGGTTGAGGATACATTTTGCATTAATTTTTTGTATATGGTTGTTTTTGTACTCTTAACCTTCAGAACACTTTAAAGAAATCATTGTGAATCATGGGTGTCTCTTTCTGAAGAGGGTTCAGACAACCTCATCAATTATACTCAAAAAGATTGAAGTCTTTGAGCTGGTTGTCCATTGAAGTTATATACAACTAAAGGCCTGGTGCACAAAATTCATGCATGGGTAGGGTCCCTAGGCCTGGCCGGCAATAAGGGCCGATCGGGGTCTTCCGGCTGCCAGCCGGGGCCTTCCTTCGTTCCACGTTACCCACTGGTGGTCAGCGCATGTCATAGCGAGCAATCGAACTCCTGGTCTCCTGGTCGAACTCCCTAGGGGACACTCTACAAGTTAGCCTTTTATATAGTTATGCTCTATAAAGAGTAATATGTTCTATCAATGCTTTATTTGTTTATAATTTATCATAGATAGTTTACAAAATGACTAAAATTGATTATGGTTACTCTCCCCATTAGAGCTGGGTAGAAGCAAAATAATTAGGAATTCTTACATTTAGGAATATCTTCCATGTTCCTAACAGACACTATTCTGCCTTCATGTTGACTATGGGAATTATGACTATATACTTTCAATTTTTGACCAATCAGAAAATTAAAGTTAGACAGAAATAATAAAAAATAGTCCCAACTAAGAAAAAAAAAACCTTCTAAAGATAGCAAGAACTAGATTATAATGAAAACAACTAGCAAGAAATTCTAATTCAAAAAGCCTCTTTTTTATTTCATACACATATATCCATTTATTAAAGGCAGAAATTTTTAAAATCACAGAAGTAGAGCTAGAAGGAGTTTATGTCTTCTAACCTTTACCTCCGGGGAGCAAAGTATCATGTTCCCTTATTTCATTTTACAGATGGGACAAATGTAGCAACCCTATTTCATTTCTTGACTTCCTCAGTTTTGGCTTCTTTCTCAGATGGTCTTGGCTAGCAGAGGTCACTGGCAGCAGAATACCTATCCTTATAGCTACAAATCCAAGAGGAAACTGCTTCTCTTTCCTAATCATTCTATTTCTACCAATCACCTGAGAATTGCGTCTGCTTGCCTTGACTTGGAGGTTTATATACACTTGACCCTTGAACAACATGGAAGTTCGTGTCACCACCTCTATGCAATAGAAAATTTCATGTTTAACTTTTGACTCCTGAAAAACTTAACTACTCATAGCCTACTGGGTGGTTTGTTTTGTTATTTTGGGGTGTTTTTGCCATTATTTCTATATCTTTTTCTATTACATTATTAGAGTAGCATTGGTTGATAATATTATATACATTTCGGGTGTACAACTTCATAATACAACTTCTGTGTACTCCACTGTGTGCTCACCGGCCCCCCTAGCCCCAACAAGTCTAGGCTCCTTCAGTCACCATATATTTGACCACCTTTGCCCTCTTCATTTTCCTTCCCCTCTGGTAACCATCATTTCGTTGTCTGTATCTATGAGATTGTTTGGTTGTTGCCTTCTGTTCTGTATCCCAAGTCTGAGGGAAATCATACAGTTCTTGTCCTTTTCTAACTTATTTCACTTAGCATGATAGTCTCATGATCCATCCATGTTGTTGCAAATGACAATATTCCACCTTTTGATTTTGTCTTACTTAGACTGTTATTTGAATATTTGATAGGCTATTACATTTTTTATAGTTTATACTTTTATTATCTGTATATATTTTTCTCTGAAATGAGTTTACAATCCTTGAGTTATTTTTAACTCAAAACTTTCTTGAGAATACTAGGCATTTGGTAAATAGCTGCTTATATCAACCACCTGACTTGACACCAAAGCAGAGGACAGAATCTTCCACATAGAATATGAAAATAAGACGGGAGTCAAACCTGAGTCTGAAATTAGAAGACGATGGAGAAAATAGCCAGCAGGCCCATGAAAATCATCGTCCTAAATCTGAGCAAAGTAGTTCAAACATATAAAGAGTACCAATGAAGACTCATCCTGCTCAGCCAGTGTGGCTCAGTGGTTGATCATGGACTCATGAACCAAGAGGTCACCAGTTTGATTCCTGGTCAGGGGACATGTCCAGGTTGGAGGCTCGATCCCCTAGTAGAGAGTGTGTAGGAGTCAGCCGGATCAACTTCTCTATCCCTCTCCCTTCCTCTCTTTCTAAAATCAATACAAGCATATTTTAAAAAAAAGAAATTTCATCCTTCTTTTTATGCTATATAATACAGAAAAGGTTCATAGGAATAGACTGTTTTGTGAAAGAAAAATCTTCCTTTACTCCCCGAACTGAAGTGTGTCTATGGGCAAAATACATCCAGGATCAAAATACATCAGAGCGCTAGAAATGGATGGATTTGTTCTGGGGAGAGTTTTCGTTTTTAACAATTAGATATGATTTATAAACAAAAAAATGTAGGTGGAAAGCTTTTAGATAACATTTTAAAGAGTGTGAAATGACTTATACAATATCGTTAATCTAAGACTACAATTATGCAATTTTAATAATTTTTATTTTTTTTAAAAAAGTTTAAAACATTAAAGGAGAATTCAAAAAAGAAAATGGTATCACATAATCTTAACACCCTGGCATGAAGTTATTTGTTTATTCTCTCTGAGTTTTTATTCTCCTATAGATATACTTTAAAATTAAAAATGTTTTTTAAAAATCATAGAATACATAAAAGATAAAAGCCAACCTTTAATTATTTACCTCTAAGAATATCTAGGAAGAGAGCTAAAATGTTTCTGAGTAGAGGGCAGTGAAAATAAGCTGCTATTATTTATATTTTAAAAAATTATTTTAAGGTGTCAAAAAGGGAAATTACTAGTAAATAGGATGGATATGTGTTTCTTACAATCCTATCACATTCTTATAACCAGTTCATTCTTAAAAATTGCATGTGATATAATATATTTGCAAATCTTAAACCATGTGCTTTTATTTTAAAAGCCGTATTTAAAAATCAGGATACTCTTTACCTCTACTTCATTCTTCCCTTTCTCAGCACAATGACAATACTGTTCTAACCACTAAATATTATGCAATATCTTATGTCATCTTTAAGAAGATCTTAAGAACAAGAAAAAAGATTATTCTTGGGGTGAGTTAAATGTTTGTGTGGTTTTCTTTTAAGATGAGCTAGGGCATGTATAAATCTTGAAAAAACATTAATAAACAAAACATAAATAAATAAATAAATACATAAATAAATAAATAAAGTTGCATGTGAACTCCAAGGATGCATCGATCACATTATTTTTGGCTAACATTTAACTAATTGCAGATCATCTCTATCAGACAATGTAATTTCAATTTTGGCATGTGTTAATTTGCATTTTTTATAGTTACAATAACATTACCTTATAGTCATAATTGTAAAAAATGGGTCAATTTTTCTAAAGTGGTTCAATGAAAAACCAAACCATGATAAAATAGTAATATAAATACAATATAAATAAATAAGCACAAATCATAAACAGGACTCCAATGTAAATTATAAATCTGTGTGAGTTGTGACAAGTCTATATGTGACTTTACACAGGCAGCCACAAGGAAATAAAGGTGTAAATTGAAAGTCCAACAATAAATATCCGAGAATTGAATTTTATTAAGTGGGCTATGTATTAATGTTAGTCCCTGGTGCATTGTCTTTAATAACACTTTTCTCAGTTAGTTTTTGTGTCATTGTTAAACAAAACACAGTCAACAGAGATTTTCCAAAGCAAACATCAAATAATAGTTTTTAATTGAGAAATGTGAGCTCCATAAGGGCAGGGATTTTGTCTCTTTTGGTGTGTTGCAGTCCCAATATTTAGCACAGTGCTTTGAGATTAGTAGGATCACTTACTAGCATTAATTAGATAATTGTTAATAAATTAATGGGGTTTTCACTAAAAATATCACCAAAAGAGTCCAAATGATAATACTATCATTTTAAGTTGTACACGTTGTAGCAAAACCAGGAACAGGTAACATTGTTGCCTCAAAGCTTACAAAATCAGCTGAAAATTAATAAGATTTTAATAAGAGAAAGCAGAATGAACTATTGCCAAAATTGTCTGATCAAATAACATTCCTGGGTGTTGCAGATAACCATAGCATACAGGGTTAAAGAACAATTGGTATCATGCCTGCAGTGCAGCATTTTCGCTTCCCAGCATGACATGTATGAAGAAGTACTCAGCAGGTTACTCTATTTATCACTGACAATTGCAGGATTTTGGTATTGTTTTGTAAATTGTGATGTAATCTGGAGAGGAGGCCTGCACAAGGTAGCTTGGTGAGTAGCTAGGAAGTGTGTTTTTACAAGAACAAAAGAAGTTGAACAGTCAGCAAACAGGCCTCCTGTTTCTGATTCAGTTGTTCAAGGAAAGAGTGAATTTTGAGAATATAATCAATTTATGACCTCTAAATATACATCTTTTTAGCATGTGTTGTGTAAAGAAAGACGCACAAGCACAACACTCTCCTTTTCTGCAATGAAGTATACTGATTAGCGGGGAAAAGGTGCTTGCATAAGTTGATGAAATGAGAAATGGGACATTAATAATGTCAAGTAATTCCTTCTCAACAAGTATAGCTTAGCACTAGATTCAATATCTAAAATGGTCTAAACATAATTTCAGGGATAAAATATCATAGTTTTTAATGTTGAAGATATAAGGATTTCCTCAGAAGACTGAACCATGGCACAAAATCTTAACTCTTGCTCAACAGTTGACTTTCTGTCCTTGGAGAAAGATATCAGTGATTCATTATTGAGGATATTTAAACATAGCATCCAAAAGTTACAATAAAATATGAAGAAATATCTAGTAGCTTTCATGAAGTCCTCTTCACATAGTTGGCTATGTTCTACTCTCTCTAAGCCCAGTCACTAATTCAGTGACTTGTAAAAAGAGAGATCTGTGCCCGGCCAGCGTGGCTCAGTGGTTAAGTGTCAACCTATGAACCAGGAGGTCATGGTTTGATTTTGGTCAGGGCATATGCCTGGGTTTGGGGCTTGATCGCCAGTGTGGTGTGTGCAGGAGGCAGCCAATCAATGATTCTCTCTCATCATTGATGTTTCTATCTCTCTTTCCCTCTCCCTTTCTCTCTGAAATCAATGAAAATATTTATTTATTTTTTTAAAAGAGAGCCATCTGGGACAATATTGCAGCTCTCTTCTGATTTCTGTGTGATTGCCTTTGCCCTGGAATTTTTCTTCACCTCACCCTGCCCAGCAGATTGCCCAAACTGTGCATGAGTCAATCCTAGCCTCTGAAATCGGGGTTTATTTTATAACTCTACCCATCTGGGACAGGCTTCTGTAACAGGGCTACTTTCCCCCGGCCTATGCCCAGTGCCCTGGTAAGTGGGATTCTGCGTGATTTCAGCTGGCTGCTGTTTTTTGCACTGTTTGAGCTAAAAATGCTTTTGATTTAACATCACATTGGGGTGGTGGGTATATTCAATGTCCTCCAAGTTTGTGAATTCCTACTTGTTTTGTTTGTTTGTTTGCTTGTTGCCTTTCCTGTCCAGCCTTATTATTTTGGAATATGTTAATTATATTATCTTGCTCATACTAAATATAGTCATCCAGGAATTATTCAGAGGAAAACACTGGCTAACAGCTATATCTGATTACCTGGAATGTCTTCCAATTATTGAAAACACAGAAGAAGAAAAAAGCAGATGCCAATAATCTTTGGTCAAGATTCCCTATTGATTTTATAGATGAATTTATTGAATTTAGCAAAGACTTTCTCAGAAAGGAATCCTAATTCTAACTCAAACCTTTGTTGCAAAAATCCAAATAATGGTCTACTTACTTGCAATGTGCAAATCATCTCTGATAACTGCATTTACCTTGGCATAGAGCATTTGTGGGCTGCGACTTTACCATTATGAAATTATCTTGAGTAGTTTGAACGGTGAGACTGAGAGGATGGTTCAGAATAACAGGAGCACTCTGGAATCAGAACTGATATTTAGCTGGTCCACAATAGAATAGCTGGACCAATGGTTCATGGCTGTCATCCACTCTAACTGATTACTGCCTGTGCTGAATTATTGTTAATATTTTGAGTATCCACATTTTAAATGTTATCATTGCCCATGATATATTGTAGAAGATTTCTGAGGATTCTAATTATTCAATATGGTGCTCCAACAGGAGTAAGGCTTACTGAATCAGCAATAGATGATACCTGTAGACTGGTTTCTGTCTATCTGAATTCCAAGGCAGTCAAGGATGCTTCTCTCTCTCTCCACCAATCAGATCCAGGATGGCCTTTCCTAGATGCTGTGGAGCTGGACAAAAAAAAAATTTTTTTTAACACATAATTGAGGCCCCAGAATTACTGCCATGTCAGGCTCAGGGTGCAAAGGTTCATTGTGACTAACTTCAAAGATTCATTTATGGGTAACTGGAACAGAAACAATTTCACAAAAGGATACTCTGTTTTTAGTTGAAAGATGGCTATCTCATGCAGCTTTTCTAAGCTTTCATGTCAACCAAAGAACTTGGGTCCTATAACAGCAGAGGGGAAAAAAGGCTGCCTTTTAAAAGAATAAACATAGGTTTCTATGTATTTTGCTAGAATTATTAATATTAAGGTTATATAGTAAGTACAGGTCCCAATCTAAAAAAACCTCAGGTTTGCAAAACACATTATTTCATTTTTTCATAACTCAACCCAATATCTGTTTCAAACTCTGATTTCACAAGGAGTGGCAGACATTTAATCATAGTCAGTTTGGCAGGGATTGCATCAATTAAATTGAGGAGGCTTTCATAATGTCAGGGTGTTAGAGAAAGGGGACAGAACATTTGATCCTTCTCCTCTACCATGGTGACTCCCCTGAGAGTCCCAATCGGCATGATTCCTCAATAGCAGCCAGCCTCACAGATTGCATCCATCTGTGTCTATCAGGAAGGCCCCTTTAGGTCTGGTGGCTTCCACTGCTCTGTACCCTTTGAGTGTCTAGGAATCATTATGTTGGGCTTCCAGAATCTCCATGGTACTAGGTAAGGTTTCACTGTCCATTAGAACTTTCAGCCACATGCAGCTATTTAAATTGAAATGAACTAGAATTAAATAATATTAAAACTCCAGTTCCTCAGTAACACTAGCCACATTTCAATGCTCAATAGCCCCAGGGGCTAGAGGCTATAGCCAAGTTTAGAATAAAACTTTCATCACAGAAAGTTCTATTGAATTACTGCTGTTCTAAAGTCTTGGCTGGACTAGATACATGGCCCAACTTTTTCTTAAGAGTCTTGCCACCTCTTCAGGGCTCTAACAAGGAAAAAGAACACAAGTTCTCTCTCTTTCAGCTCTCAGATCCCATAGATAGATCCTGCCATTTTATGCATCCCTCTCCATGGCTTGTGCCAGAATAGAGTGAAAAGAGGACAGTAAGTTCAGTTATAGGGATTCCCCAGCATCCAGCCTCTCATTACATTTCTTCCAACTTTTTCTTCCTTCTAGTCCAGGAAATCCATTTCTCGTCTCTGGGAAAGGAAATTTTACTATTGTCTATGTCAGCACTGTCTGATAGGAATAGAATGCGAGCCACATATATAATTTAAGTTTTTCCAGTAGCCACATTAAGAAAAGTAAAGGGACAGGTGAAATTTATTTTATGCCTTTCATTTAACCCAGTATATCCAGAATGTTATTTCAACAGCTAGATAATATAAAAATTATTAATGAGCTATAGCCCATTCTTTTTTACATACTAAGTTTCTGAAATTGGTGTATATTTTATACTTACAGCACATCTCAATTTGAAATAGCCACATTTAAAGTATTCAACATGGCTAGAAGTTATTATATTGGACAGTGCAGGTCTCTAACTTGATCCATTTCATTACTCACTAAACGGATAGGATTTTAAAACTCAAAGACCAAGGAAAAATTCTGTTTCTCTGCATTCTGTTATACTCCTTTCCTGAAATAATGAGCAAAGAAAAAGCCTAAGTGAGAGTGGGTGTGAGGCCGAGGGTGTCTTAGGGTGGGTTATAAAGGTTTGGGAATGGCCTTAGGATAAAAAGAAATAGTTGGAAAAACAACCACTATGAAAAACATTGGTTAACATTTCAAAGTATTAGCCTGCCGCGGGGAGGTTTTTTTCCATTATTATTATTGATTTCAGAGAAGGAGGGAGAGGGAGAGAGAGAGAGAGAAACATCAATGATGAGAATCATTGATTGACTGTCTCCTGCACTCCCCTCCACTGGGGATCGAGCCTGCAACACGGGCATGTCCCTTGACCAGAATCAAACCCGGTACCCTTCAGTCCACAGGCCAACGCTCTATCTACTGAGCCAAACCAGCCAGGGCCATAGTGAGTTTTTCAAGTACATAAAAATTGCTGTAGGATTGTTAGAAGTAAATTGTTTGCTATAGATTTAAAAGAAATAAGTTCATCAGTAATATTGTTGTGTAGTGTAAGTGCTATGGTAATGGAAAACAATGCAAAACCTTGCATTGTTGTTATTGGGAGTAAATCTTATTACTATGACTAAGGCACAGATAAATTCTTTTAGTAATTAAATCCTGCTATCATACCTCTGACAATTTTTAGTGCAAAAACTGTAAAACCCAAAGATAAGAATTTTATCACCAGGAATGATAATTCAAACCTATAGTTGCATTTTATAGACTAGAATATCCATTTTGGGGGTTTCTGAAACAGAAAAGTTGCATCTTTGGAAATAATTTCTATCATTTCAAAACTGTCATGGCAGAGAAGATTTAAAGTTTTTGGATGGCATTTTTCACTTATTTCTTCTTATTCTATCTTCACTGTAAGTTTGATGATATTTAAAGGCAAAATCAAAATTATTTCAAATGTTGATGCCTCTGTTAAGTAAAACATCTATAAAATTTTGTGATCAACACTTGGGACAAATGGGCAGGACAATTAAACTAACTTCCACCCACAGGTGTCTTTTATGCAGATTAGGCCTAGGACAGAAGGAGATGATAAATCAAGACCTGAGTAAACAGGATTAAAAAGAGGCAGAACCACAGTAGGCAATTCCGCCTTGGAAGACGGATGTCTCTGCTCGCAGGCTGGGGAAATGGGAGCCTCGAGAAAGGGTAACTTGTAGCATGCCAACAGATCTCCACTAATACAGGTAGACACAAAAGGTAGTCATGAGGATTGAGGGTAAGTGAATTCTTAGTAGTTATTATAAAATCCTGAGTCCACAGAAACTATTGGTGTTATACTGTTGGTAATCACTGATTTAATAGGAAAGGAACAATGTTAAACGCACTGTTTCTTTTGAGATCCTTTAGTCTTTGAGGTAGTGATGTTTGGTAGCAACTAAGTATTGTTTGGAGTTCTGTTTGTTTCTTTTCTTGATGTTTGAGTTTGCTACCAAGCACAATAGTGTACATTATCAATTACCATTTATTGACTGTTTACTATGCGCCAGGTACTTTACATACATATCTTCTCAACATCCCAGAAAGATAGGCATGTTTATTCCTTTGACAGAATAGGAAGCTGGAACTCAGAGATGTTAAGTAATTCATATTGCTTTCTTGCATGCATGCTGAACATCTGTTTATGAAAACTCTTTGAGAACAGGGACTGTATCTTTTATGTACTAATAATAGTATTTAATATGACCAATAATCAGTTGCTATTCAATAATTATCAGCTTCCTGGGCAAAATACACTAAAATATTCTATATTGAAGGTTCTTCAATAAATTTAGTTAGCAGACAGGTTATTTTATTTTATTTTTTTTAAGTTATGAGGGGAGAAGTAGCTGCTCCGTGGAGCTTCCAGGAGCCAGCCTATGAACTTGGGCTCAGCAGCTGAACTATGTCAAGGTCTGCTTCAATTCCTTGGTCTCTTCTTAGCTACCTCTGCAACAAGACTGAAAAATAAGTTTACTAGTATATCCAAGAAAAATACTTCCCCTACAAAGACGAGCTATCTTTCAAGAAACTCTTTGTTGGTCTCTTAAGTTTCCTACAACTTGAGAAAGATTTCCTGGGGGGTGCGGGGGGGGGGGGGGTGCGGGAGGGAGGGGTTCCAGCGTAGTTCTTTTATTTTCTTATTTTTTAAAGAAAGATACTTATTTAAAACTGGTTGCTTTTAAGATAATTTCTTAACAATAAAGTCTCCCTTTTTTTTTCCCCCTTGGGGCAGGGACATAGTATTAAAAGAAACCAGGATGACCACATGAGACAATTTGAGAACTTCTGAAGAACAATAATAAATAGGATGCAAAACCCTCCTGATCATCATGTGGGTTGTTTCTGAAGGGCAACTTAGATTAAAATAGTTTGACTATTTTTCTAAATTAGCCATTTCTCTCTCTCTCTCTCTCTCTCTCTCTCTCTCTTTCTCTCTCTCTCTCCCCCCCATCCCTTCTCTCTCTAAAAAAAAATCAATAAAATCTTTAAAAAATAAATTAGCCATTTAAAAAAACCCATACACTTAAAGTCTGTTAATGATGCAGAATATATCACTGTATTAGATCATAATGGCTGTAGGTTGGAGTGACTTAATAAACCACTCAGGTTTACTAAGATGTACACAAAAAACAAGAATCAATATAATTACTACGGTTGTCTTAATATTTTAAAATTATGACGATAGCAAAATAAGTGATAATCTATGTCCTTTTCTGTAAAATGCACATTGGTTCACTTTTTGTACTGCAATGGAAATAGAATTAGATACTAGATTCAAGCCTTCTGTCTCCCCATCTCTGTTGATTCTTCAACATCTGTCATTCTCCTTTCTCTTTCCCTGCTATCTCTATAGATGTGCTCAATTCTCACCCATCATGCTCTTCTGTTGAGCCTCTCAAAGAACCAACCATTCTCTATACCTTAACACCTTTCAAGCTACTTTGTCCATGCATCCTACGCTCCCATCCTTAGTGAGATTAATAACCCTTACTGTTTCCAGGACCCATCCTGCTTATTTTCTTTTTATATATTAGCTTCCCTCTTTTTTGAAACTACAGGGTGTCCCAAAAAATGTATACACACTTTAACAACCGATAGCTCGATTTTGAAAATGAAATGTATTTTAATAAACACTGCCTTTATAATTATTCAAAGTGTGTGTATACCCTTTTTGGGGGGACACCCTATGTTTGCCTGTTGCTTGTAGGGTGCTCTTACTTCTCTGACCATCCCTCCTCGGTCTCTTTCTCACTTTACTCTGCTTATTCCTTAAATGTTGGGATCCCCCCTCACCCCCAATCCCATTCTTTGTCCTCTTTCTCTACACCAGACGTCTGTGGAGCAACTAAAATTGAAAGCAAATTTGTGACTGGACATTTTTTTCCTCCTTGGGGAAGCCTCTGAGCTTTCATCGTATTCCCAAAAGGGTCCTTGGCTCTTTTAAGGTTAAGTTACCCCTGCCCTCACACTCTTCTTAGGTTATTTTATCCTCGCCTTTGCCTATTAACCACCTTTTTTTATATGCCAGCCACTCCCAAATCCATGTACAGTTCCTACCAGGGGGAAAAAGACCCACAGCGATGGGGAGAAACCAAGATCCAAGGAAATGTTTAAGAATCAGAACAAGAAGAAATTGCACCGTAAACATTTTGTGTCTAGCTTGTGTCATTGAGTCCCGTGGGGGACCAGTTGATTGAATGTTAGGCGGGGACTGGCAGGGTCAGAACTTCAATCTGTCTGGAGAAATCGGGTGAAAACAAGGCTGTGTGCACCAATACCCCTAGTTGCTTAGTGGCGAAGGAGAGGGCGCACCCAGCTCCTGGGGTGGGGATAGGAGACGAAGAGAGAAAACCACAGCAGCCGGTGGCACTGCCCACGGCTGCAGCGAAGGCAGCCCCGCGCTCTCCCACCACCGACTCAGCCAGGAACCCCTCCCGGCACCCGGCTCGCGCCTGACAGGCATTCACCTTCAGCAACCACGTTCCAGTTCACCATAAACACTCCTTACTCCTCCTGCCTATCGCTTCCCGCTCCAAGCCAATCGGAGGAATGGGCGGGATCGTCCTTAGTAAGTTCCAATTTTTTTTTCTTTCTTTCTTTCTTTTTTTTTTTAAATAAGAAGGGTAGATTGGTGTGCGGCGTTCCGGCGGGGGGGAAAACACCTCCAGAGCTTGGGAGTGGAGCCCCTGTGATGGGCACCCGGATCGGCCAATGAGGAGGCCCCGCCGCTCAAAGGCTCGCCGCCGAGGTGGGCGGGGCCTGCGCGGGGCTGGCCAACGGCGGCGGAGCGGACGGCGGTTGAGCCGCTGTGGGTAGGGTTAGTGTGAGAGGTGCGGCGGGGGAGGTAATGATGGTGGCGGCGGCGGAGGAAGGCGGGGGAGGGGGTGCTGGGCGCTGAGCGGCGGCTCCGGCAGGGTTTTGTCGGGTGGGGGACGGCCGCGGGGCGACTCCGTCCGGGAGGGGGCGGGCGTGAGGCGCGCCGTCCGCCCGAGGGGCCGCAGACCCGGGCTCCCTCGAGCGCCACGGCTGGCTCGGCTGTTCCATGTGGCTCCGGCGGGGATGGAGGACTCGGTGGCGGCGGCGGCGGCTGCTGCTGTGGCGGCGACGGAGGAGCGGCGCTGAGGCGGGTACGGGGCTAGACTCAGCCCGACAGCGGGATGAGAGGTGTGAGGAGGGGCCGGGAGGGGACGTGCGGCGGGGGCCGGGGCGAGGGGACCGGGCTGGGGTCTGGTGGCATCGCCGGGGTGACAGGGGCCGCGGGCGAGCCGCCGCCGGCCTCCGCCGGGGGCCCGGGGTCTGGGCTCCGTGCGTGAGCGGAGGAGGCTCCGGCGGACAGTCCCTGAGGATGGGGGAGGGAGGCGCCGCGCCCTGGACCCCGCTCGGTGCCCTCGCCCCGCTGGGCATCGCTTCTCGCCCCGGCGGGAGTTGTCGTTTCTCTGCGGTTGGCAGCGGAGGTGAAGGAGAGCCCGAGGGGCCTGGAGCCGGGACGGTGCCCTCCCTCCGCCTGGAGATTTCCCTCCGCTCCTCCTTCCCCATCCGTGTCCCCCTCCGACTCGACAGCAGTATTCCTCCCCGCCCCGTAATGTGTTCCAAGCGCACTTGCTAGGACTCGAGGCTATTAATGACCCGGTGAAAAGCAAAGTTTATTTTAAAATATTCCACTCCCCCCTTTGACTGGCCGTGGACACTGAACGGCATCCCTACACTTTCCCGCTCTGCTCGCCCTTCTGTGATGCCGGAGGGCGGGGGGTGGGGGGGTGGGGAGGGGGGGAGGGCCCTGACGTGCGGCTCTGGATTGTTGTGGGTGCCAACTACCAGCTGGACCGCTCCACGTCTTCGGTGTGAATTGTCATTTTTCCCCTCGGTGTCTTGTATCCTTGATGTTACCTACTGGCCTTTGAGGTTGGTGTTTTGTTTCATTGTTTGGAAAACGCGTGGAGAACTGGGGATGTCTGTTGCAGTGTTGTCCAACGAGGGTGGTTAGTCACTTGTCATGTGTCTTTCCTCATATATATATATATATTTTTTTTTTCCCCTCTTTATTTTGCTTTTTCAGTTCTCGGAATACACGTCATATAGCCCCTGAGATGGGATGGTGATGTCTCCATGAGGGAAGCTCCACTCACTCATCCTGTCATGTACACCACACTGTTCTTGGCCGGGCCATTCATCTAAGATGGGATATACCCTATGAAACAGGGAGAAGACTTATGGACCCCAAACATCATTTCAAGTTGTAGATGAGTTTTTAAAAGTACAGACATACATGCAAAGCTGCTTTGCTTTGGACCCTCTGCGTTGTTTAAAGCTGCTGTGTTGCTAACCCAGAACTGCTCCAGTGTGTTGACGGATCATCATGGCTTCAGTTTGGAAGAGACTGCAGCGCGTAGGAAAACATGCCTCTAAGTTCCAGTTTGTGGCCTCCTACCAGGAGCTGATGGTTGAGTGCACCAAGAAATGGTAAGACATGCCTGGGGGTAGAGTTTGCTCTGCTGTGGCCTAAACTCACTGTGGCCTAAACTCTGCTTCTTCTGACAGCAGATTTACCTTTCTGTAGTGCACAAGTGTGTAGAAGCAGGGCAGGGGACAGATTACTGTACAGTGGTTCTCAACCTTCCTAATGCCGTGACCCTTTAATACATACAGTTCCTCATGTTGTGGTGACCCCCAACCATAAAATTATTTTCGTTGTTACTTCATAACTGTAATTTTGCTACTGTTATGAATCGTAATGTAAATGTCTGATATGCAGGATGTATTTAGGCAACCCCTGTGAAAGGGTCGTTCGATCCCCAAAGGGGTCGTCACCCACACAGGTTGAGAACCGCTGCGAGTCTAACAAGTTTGTAATGTGTGCATTGTTGCTGCTGGTATTGTCCCTTTGGGTTTTAATTATTGCACTTCAGCATGGCTCAGAGGACTGTAACTGTGAGAGCACACTAAATACAGTAGATTTGGTCTTAAAGTCTTTCATCGTTAGTGTTAGAATAACTTTGATTTTTATAATTTAAGGGAACAGAATAGTTATTGGAATATTATAAACATAAGCATATGTTTTAAGCTAAAAATTCTATATTCTTGTGGTATGGTGGTAATGTTCTTTTTTCTTGATTTTTCATTTTTTCTTTGCTTAAGATAAAGAATTTTTCATTATTTGAATAATGGAATGCCAGTCTACATAACTTTAGAAATTCTTTTGCTATATGCTTAGTCAGGCAACTGTGTTTTATTTTAATTGCCTAATGGGATACAGTTCTTGGCCAGACTTAAGGAAGCAATTAGTAATGCTGGTCTATGATTTGCTTCTTTCCACTTGAGCAAAGTAAATTTAGGGCTTTCTTTTCACTGCCCTGAATAATCAGTAAGAAGAATTCTTATTTAGTGAGAGGAAAAAGTTAATGTTAAGCAAAGGGTCCTTTGGGTTTTGATTTGTTGCAGTAATTAAGCAGTATTACTGCAAAAATAAGTCCATTTTACTGTCCACAAGAACTATAATCTCATGTCTGTATTAATCTCTCTATTTGACATTCTTATTCTTAGTTGGAAAAATGGCTTGCTCTAGTCTAGAACTCGTACAGCATATTTGAATTTTTATTTGGAAACTAGTTTCTGAGTGATTTTCTCTTGAACTTGTTAGGAATGTTATTTTATATGCAACTCATGAAATGCATGTACTGATTACCCACTTTATACTAGGGAGTGTGGCTTTAGAGTTGAATATGACAATCCCTATAAGGAGCTCATAGTTCAGGGTAAAGATGGTCATGTAAATAAATTCACTGTGATCAGTGCAATAATATAAATATGTATGCTGTCAAGATTTTAATCTGTGTCCATCACTTAATGGCTGGGCATCCTTGGGGATAGCTTATTGAATTGTCTGTGGTTTAGTTTACATATCCACAAAGGTAATAATGGTACCACTTCATAGGAAGGGTTATTGTGAAGATTAAACGAGTTAATACATGAAAATGCTTCTAACAGAGTCAGGCACATAGTAAATGCCCAACAAATGCCATTATTACTTACAAAGTTGTCAGAGAAGGAAATATTTAACTCTTAAGGATAGAGAGGGGGTAGGGTCTTGGGATGCCTCCCTGGAATCTAAGATGGGTTTTGAAAGATTCATAGTAGTTGGCCAGGAAGCCAAGGGGGGAAGAAATGAAAGATATTCTAGACTGAAGCAGTAGTTTATGCAAAAGCATGGGGCATTAAATAGCTTGGGTGTGCTGGAAATGCAAGCAGTGGATTTTGATAATGAAGCTTAAAGTGCAGGACGGGGGTAGTGCAATGGGATATGATGATTGAGAGGCAGGAAGGATTCAAATCCTCAAAAAACCTACCGTCTCTTCCACTCAAAGCCTTTCACTACATAGGGACATAGTGAACGGTTTTGAATGGAAGAGACAGTAGGTTGGCATTTTGGAAAATCATTTGATGAGAGCATGGAGTAAGGATCATAGTAAATGGAGGCAGTAATGTTAGGGATAGCTGTTGCAATAGATAAGATGAGGGAAAAGGGTTAGACTAAGGCAGTGGCAGAGGGAATGGAGAGAATAGACTAGATGAACACTTAGGACACATAAGTGGTCATATCAGTCAGAGGTCTGGAAAGAATTGGGATGAGGGAGAGGGAGGGAAAGGTCTAAGTTGACACCCAAGTTTCTGGCTTGGAAGACTGGGTGTACTACTAACCAAGCTAAGGAATACAAGAAGAAGATCCTCATTACAAGTATTTCTTATTGATAGGATCTTTATTATAGGATCTGGCCTTAACACTAAAAACATTTGGATGTTCTAGAATATTCAGGCATTAGTTCTAAATATTTTGCTTCTCCACCCCCTCATTTAATAATATAGTTTAAAACTAACAAGGTGACAGGCTCAAAGAAAAACATTTGTTTGATGTACTGGAATTTTATAAGTGGATCCCTAAATAGAGCTTTAAAATCTTTTCAATATATAAAAATTTGTTGTAATGACTTTTAGTTAGTATTCCTTTTGCCTTACTTTCATAGGGTTCTGTGATAGATACAAATTAGGACCAATTTCTACACTTTTAGCCTATAATTTTTTCTTCCTTTATTTTTACCATTCCTCATTTTGATCTTTGCAATAAATCTTAAATTATTGGATGTGTGTGTTATGAGTTAGAAACTATTTAAAGGAAATAAGAAAAAAATAGACTTGGGTGAATAGTAAGACAATTTTTTATTAGCTACTTTTACATTTAGGTATTATTTTGGGAGTATGGAAGAATAAAAGGTAAAGAAAGAAATTTAGAGATGCCAATTGAATAAAAGGAGATCAGATAAATTGCAAGTATTGAGAGGATAGGAAAATACATCTGGTATAAATTAGAGAAGAAGGAATCTATAATAATAAAAGCGTAATATGCTAATTAGACTGGACAGCCGAACAACCTTCCACATGTCCTTCCGGACAACTTTACAGATGAAGCCGCGGCTGTGAGGGCTGAGGCAAGTCACTGCGGCTGTGGCTGTGAGGGCCGAGCCCCTTGCACGAATTTCACGCATCAGGCCTCTAGTCTACACTAATAAAAGACAAAGATGCTAATTGACCGTACCTTTGCTATGCCCCAAACCACGCCCACCAGCCAATCAGAGCAACTATATGCAAATTAACCCAACCAAGATGGCGGCCGGCAGCCATGGAGCTGGAGCAAGCAGGAGGCTTGGTTGCCCCAGCGATGGAGGAAGCCAAGCTTCCCGCCAGCTCTGCTCAAGACAACAAAGTTTCAATTATAGAAGATAAATAAATCCCAGATACCTGCTTCCAGCCAGCCTCCACTGGGAGCTTGGGTGGCTGGGGGCCGTGGCCAGCATGCAAACAGCCATCAGCCCCTCGCACAGGCTGGCCACACCCTCATGGGGTGAGGGTCCCCGCTGGGGGGCTTGGCCAACCTGCAAACAGCCATCAGCCCCTCACCCAGACTGGCCAGGCACCCCAGCAGGAACCCCCACACTGACGGGGGTTTGGCCAGCCTGAAAACGGCCCTCAGCCCCTCACCCAGGCTTGCCAGGCACCCCAGAGGGGACCCCCACCCTGATCTGGGACACCATTCAGGGCAAACCAGCTGGCCCCCACTCATGCACCAGGCCTCTATCCTATATAATAAAAGGGTAATATTCAAATTGACCCTAACAGCAGAACGACTGGGAATGACTGGTGACTATGACACACACTGACCACCAGGGGGCAGACGCTCAATGCAGGAGCTGCCCCCCCGTGGTCAGTGCACTCCCACAGGGGGAGCTCTGCTCAGCCACAAGCCAGGCTGATGGCTGCCAGCACAGTGGTGGTGGTGGGAGCCTCTCCCGCCTCCTCAGCAGCACTAAGGATGTCTGACTGCACTTAGGCCTGCTCCCCGCTGGCAAGTGGACATTCCTCTGAGGGCTCCCAGGCTTCCAGAGGGATGTCTGACTGCCAGCTTAGGCCCAGTCCCCCGGGGAGTGGGCCTAAGCCAGCAGGTGGTCATCTGCCGAGGGGTCCTAGACTGCGAGAGGACACAGGCCGGGCTGAAGGACCCCCCTGAGTGCACAAATTTTTGTGCACCGGGCCTCTAGTAAACTATAAAAAGAAAGATCAGTTCTCATTTTATTAGGGTTGTACCTTTGGAGGTAACCTGTGTATGTAGGTACCATTGTCTTTTATTTATTTACTAGACTAGATGCCGGGTACATGAAATTCATGCACGGGGGTCGGGGGGTGGAGGGGGAGAGTCCCTCTCACAATCCGGGACCCCTTGGGGGATGTCCAATTGCCGGTTTACAGGCCTAAACTGGCAGTTGGACATCCTTCTCGCAATCCGGGATGCTGCATGTATGAGTGACCATACTTTTCATACAGGTGAAAGGCATCTTGCTGTTGTATGGGCAGCTACATTTTTTTGCCCTGATTATAAAAAGTGGTACATAACATGATCCTTCTGAGGCACTAGTACCATTTTCCCCATCTTATGGGTGAAAAAACTGAAGCAGAGAGAAGTGAAGTAATTGGCTTTGTCACAGTTATAAGTGTCAGAATCAGGGCTGACCACAAAATGTGCAAGGCAGAGTCCATGCATGTCATTGCTGCATCATCCTGCTTTTTCAGTGTTAGAGTAGCCTTGCCAGGTTTTAACTTTTAAATCTAAGAGACTGTTCCCAATATATAGGGTAGGGTCCCTAAGCCTGGTTGGTGATCAGGGCCATCTGTGGGGTGACTGGCGGGTGGGGTGATCAGGGGGAGGGGAGAGGGACCCACTGGCATCTGCTTTGGCTGGCGGCCTGGCGCTGCCTGCTGGCATGTTAGGGTTTTATTATATAGGATTTAAAAAAATATATTTTTATAGATTTCAGAGAGGAAAGGAGAGGGAGAGAGAGATAGAAACGTCAATGATGAGGGAGAATCATTGATTGGCTGCCTCCTGCATGCCCCACACTGGGGATTGAGCTTGAAACCTGGGCATATGCCCTGACCAGGAATGGAACCATGACCTCCTGGTTCCTGGGTAGATGCTCAACCACTGAGCTACACTGGCCGGGCAAGAAGTAGCATTTTAATGTCATGTTTTAAATCTTACCAAGTGCCCATTCAAGACTTTAGGATAAAGTATATTTAAAATACACTGACTTCTACATGAATATGAATCTCAAAAAAATGAAGATGAAACTCAAAGGATTTAGAAAAGGCATAGTAATGGGAATCAGGGTATATTTTCCTAGAGAGAATGTGTTATTTCTATGATTATGGAGAAAAACTTTTCCCCGTGTTCTCTTGTCATAGCCATAGGGTTTGAGTCTAGACGTGGCAGGTAACAGGATGAAGGTAAGGTTTAAGGAGGCCACCTTTTGATCTAGGACTAGGTCATGAGTAAACTCACAGTACTTTGTCCTTGATCAAAAGATGGATTCTATAGATTAGAGAGTTTGGGATTTCTGCTTTCTTTTTGTTGCCATTTATCATATTTTGCCTTTGCCCTGATGGATGCAGCATGATTTCCCTTAGCTCAACAGCGTCCACTTCCTGATTCTTTCATGGTGTAGTGTTCTAGAATTTAAGTCAGGAACAAAAACCAGAATGACCCTATATTGCGAGATCCTGTTCCTCATCACTCCTTGATTGCCAGGTAGAGCTCTGGCAAATTTGGAGATAAAAGTTTATATCTCCTACTCTTATGGTTGTCCCCAAGTCATTTAATTATTAATCTTTCTTAACTGATGTAGCTCTTGGCAAGTGGTGAGACTGGCCACTGGAGATGAGTTTGAGAGAAAGAGACTGTGCTCTCTTTTATCATAGTTTATTTCTTATTCTATTCTTTTATCACTGGCAGGCTTTTAGACTTCTGAGAGAAGTCTTCACATATGAGCACTCAATGGCTGTTCAGGTACTGAAGGAAACTAGTTGAAAATTGGCATGTTGTAGTTATGGTAATTTAGGTTGTAGAATTCAATTCCAGTAGAACCTCCCTAATTTTTGGTAAAGAACCATTATGTATGAGCATGTATTTTAGTTTTCTGTGTATATGTCTATATCACCTAAACATATAATGTATTTTATGTTCTTATATTTTTTCTATCTAATTCTTAGTTATGGCATTCAAAAAGTATAAGTTTTTCTTAAAAAGGCATAAATATATTTGTTTCTGATTTTTCTGCCACATAAGAATTTCTTGTTTTTAAATAGTTTTAATTATAATTTATTTTAAAAATAGGTAATATAATCTCATGGTTCAAAATTCTAGAGGTATATATATCCTTCAAAGTAACACCTTGTATTTTTTCATTATTCCACACCTCTCTGCAAACCTTGTTACCTCAGGATTTGAAAAGTAAAAAAAAAAAATAGCTCTTTCCAGTGCTTAAGTTTGTAATGCTGGCCTGTTGAGTAAATATAAACTCCTTAATCAGATGTCCCAAGTTCTCTGTAACTGAACCCAATTTAACATTCCAATTGGACATCAGGATGCTACATGCACTCTAAGTATTAACTTCAGTTTATGAAGTCCAAATTACATTAGTAAGTAATTCAGATCCACTTCTGAATCTGGGTGGATTCAGCAAGCATTTCTCTGTTGACTATCTAGTAGTGAGACAGAGGTACATCAGCCTTGATGTGAAAAACCTACTTTTGAAATACATTTTAAGAAAAGGAGAGAGAGAGGGAGGGAAGGAGAGAGAGAGAGAAACATTGATGTGAGGGAAATACATCGATCAGTTGCCTCTGCACTCATTCACACTAGGGATCAAACTAGAAATCTAGGCATGTGACCTGACTGGGAATCGCACCTGTGACCTTACGGTACAGGGGACAATGGTCCAACCAATTCTGCCACACAGGCCAGGGCAAAGTTTTGACAAATGTATATACCTGTGTTCCTGGAAATAAATGCTTTTGAATGTATAGTTGACAGAATTTAATAATGGATTAGATATGATATAAAGTGAGAGAGAAATCAGTAATGATTATAGTTTTTTGGCCTGAGCAACCAGGAGAATCTACACTAATAAAAGAGAAAAATGGTAATTGGCGTACGACGATACCCTTTTCATTGGCTAATCAGGGCTATATGCAAATTAACTGCCAACTAAGATTGGCAGTTAACTGCCAACAAGATGGCGGTTAATTTGCATATGTAGGCACAATGCAGGGAGGCGAAAGGGAAAGCAGGAAGAAGCCCCCTGCCACTGACAGTGATCGGAAACCCAGTGGGGAGCTAAGAGCTGGGGGGCAGGGCAAAGGCGGCCCTGGGGCCGCCTTTGCCCTGCCCCCCAGCCATGATCGGAGAATCAGGCGCCTTTGCCGCCCTGGCCAGTGATAGCAGGAAGTAGGGGTGGAGCCAGCGATGGGAGCTGGGCACGGTCGAAGCTGGCAGTCCCGGGAGCTAGGGGTCCCTTGCCTGGGCCTAAAGTGGAGCCCACGATCGCGGGGCCGCTGCAGCTGCGGGTCCCCGCTGCCCAAGCCGGACGCCTCAGCCAGAGGCGTTAGGCCTGGGCAGGGGCGGAGCCTGCACCCGCGGGGAGCTGGGTGTCCCCTGCCCAGGCCTGACACCACTGCCGGAGGCCTCAGGCCTGGTCAAGGGGCCGATCCGGTGATTGGTGATCGGAGGGTGATGAGGGTCAACTCCTCTGGCCGAGGCATCAGGCCTGGGCGGGGGGCTGAGCCGGGGATTGGGGGGATATGATGGTCCCCTTGCCCAGGCCTGAAGCCTGGGTCAGAGGCGTCAGGCTTGGGCGGGGGGTGGAGCAAGCGATCAGAGGGAGATGGGGGTCCCCTGCCCAGGCATGATTCCTGGGCCAGAGGCCTCAGGCTTGGGCGGGGGGTGGAGCAAGCGATCAGAGGGAGATGGGGGTCCCCTGCCCAGGCATGATTCTTGGGCCAGAGGCCTCAGGCCTGGGCGGGGGCCAGAGCCAGTGATTGGGGGGAGATGGGGGTCCCCTGTCCAAGCCTGACACCTCTGGCGGAGGCGTCAGGCCTGGGCAAGGGGCCGATCAGGCGATCGGAGGGTGATGGGGGTCTACGCCTCTGGCCGAGGCATCAGGCCTGGGCAAGGGGCAGAGCCAGCAATCGGAGGGGTTTGGGGGTCCCCTGCTCAGGCCTGACGCCTGGGCCAGAGGCCTCAGGCCTGGGCTGGGGGCAGAACCAGTGATGGGGGGAAATGAGGGTCCCCTGCCCAGGCCTGACACCTCTGTCAGGCATCAGGCCTGGGCAAGGGGCTGATCCTGCGATTGGAGGGTGATGGGGGTCAACGCCTGAGGGCTCCCAGTATGTGAGAGGGGGCAGGCTGGGCTGAGGGACACTCCCTCACCCCCCCCCCCCCCCCACACACACACCCAGTGCACGAATTTCATGCACCGGGCCTCTAGTATAATAATAACAGGGATGGGGAACACTTGGGAAGAACAAGGTTTGGCATGAAAGGGAAATCAAAAATTGGCTTTGCTTTTCTTAAAATTTGGGACATCCGGATGGACGTCTTAATTGAGCAGTTAATTATAAGAGTCTCAAGCTCAGGGGAGAGAAGAGGCTGTAGTCACTTAGTACAGTCATGTGTCACTTAACTATGGGGACACCTTCTGAGAAATGCATCATCAGGCAAAGTTGTTGTGTGAACATTATAGAGTGCACTTAAACAAACCTAGTTGTTATAGCCTCCAATATACACCAAGGTTACATGGTATTGCTCTTAGGCTGCAAACCTGTACAGCATGTTTCTATACTGAATACTAGGCAGTTGTAACACAGTGGTAAGTATTTGTGCACCTAAATATATCTAAACATAGAAAAGACACAGTAGAGATATAGTATAAAAGATAAATGCTTCATCTATATAGGGTACATATTATGAATGGAACATGCAGGACTAGAAATAGCTCTGGATTACTCAGTGAGTGAGTGGTGAGAGTGTGAAGGCATAGGGCATTACTGTACACTACTGTAGACTTTATAAACAGTACTCCACAAGCGTCCCCTCCCCCCTTCCAGTAGGGTCAGAAATAGAACATTGAAGTTGTCAGTGCTGCTCTCTGACTAGGGTAGTAGGGATGTGGACCGGATTGATTGGAAATACCAAGAATAAACAGTCTGGGTAAGGTGTAGATCACCATAGTAGTGACTATCAGGAGAGAGTGAAAGGTGACCTGAGTAGGAATGAGAAATTGAGATGAAAAGATAAAGCATCATAGTGGATTGTCATGGCAATTTAGTTTGGGCTATTACATGTTGAAAGAGTGGTCTGATTAAGGAACTTGTGGTATTCATTAAAAAAAAAAAAAAGGTGTTTAGTATTGAGAGTGTGTAGAATTGAGAACTCAGTATTTTATCTTTGGAATTTGATTTTGGATCCATTGACCCTGTCTGGCACAAAGGATTTTGTTTGGCATTGAATTGATGGGAAAAAAATACAATTTATCTATGCATTAAAACCTGAAAATATTCCCAAGGTATAGGGATAGGCTGACTCCACACTACCAAAGCAAACTTGTACTAAAGTGGTAGTGGCACTTGATACTTGTTAAGGTAACTCCTGTGGACCTGTGTCCTTGTATAGGATCCTAGGTCCTCAACAAAGAATTTACAACAATGTACCATCAAGTAGAGTTAATTTGCCAACATTTGTGTGTGTGTGTGTGCATGCATGTGTGCACATGTACACTATGATGAATGTAATTTTTTGGATATATTTTTTTATGACAGTTTTTCTTTAAAATTTTTTTTCCCTGTCATGATTTTTTATTAAATGAACCCATGGAGTAAATTGTATCTTTTGGTAGTGTGTAATTCCCTTACTTTATTTTGGTATCAGGTCTTGGTTTATGTATTTTTTAAAATGTATTTTTATTGATTTCAGAGAGCAAAGGAGAGGGAGAGGGAGAAACATCAATGATGAGAGAGAATCATTGACTGGCTGCTTCCTGCACACCCCACACTGGGCATCGAGCCTGCAGCCATTTGGGAATATGCCCAAACCGTGAATCAAACTGTGACCTCCTGGTTCACAGGTCAACACTCAACCTCTGAGCCATGCTGGTTGGGCTTGGTTTATGTATTTTAACAGTTGGTTTTTAAAGTGAAATTTTAGGGGGTTATGTGAAGAAGTTCTACTCTTAAGGTTTAGTTTAGTTTCACATTAGTTTTGCAGTTGATTGAATTTAATGCTCAGAGAAGTTAAAATGTGCTATTGATGCATCAAATGTGTTTGTTCTAATTTTGTGGAAAATTTCAACAAAAGAGTCACTAAAGTAGTTCACTGCATGATATAAAAATAGTCCACTGTGCTGAAGAAAAAATTGTACAAGCATTTTGAACTGAATGCTCAATAGGGATGTTCATATCCTGCATCAGGGCTTTTGCATATATATATATATTTTTTGCATGTGCCCTTGTCCGGAATTGAACCCAGGACCCTTCAGTCCGCAGGTCAACACTCTATCCACTGAGCCAAACTGGCTAGGGTTGCATATTTTTTTAAAAGGAGTGGGACTGAGTTTGTGAAATGGATGCAGTAAAATTATTATAGGCTGTCAATGTCAATATATGTTTGTCTTATTTTTCACTGTAATAGTGATATTTTTAGACAGCCTTGCTAATAAACTTTCTATGGTAAGATTTTCTTTGGTAAATCTGATCTGTTAACATTTTTTCCAGGCGTTATTAATCCCAGTGTTTTTATTTTTAAAATACTTTTTTCCCCATTGATTTTAATTTTTTAAAAATTGTTATTAAATCTTGATTGTTCAGATTATTACAGTTGTTCCTCCCCCACACCCCCATAGCTTCCCTCCACTCGGTTCCCACCCCACCCTCTGCCCTTACCCCCACCCCCCCGTCCTCATCCATAGGTGTACCATTTTTGTCCAGTCTCTTCCTGCACCCCCACACCCCTTTCCTCCCCGAGAATAGTCAGTCCACTCCCTTTCTATGCCCCTGATTATATTATATTCACCAGTTTATTCTGTTCATTCAATTATTTATTCACTTGATTTTTATATTCACTTGTTGATAGATGCATATTTGTTGTTCATAATTTGTATCTTTACCTTTTTCTTCCTCTTCCTCTTCTTAAAGGATACCTTTCAGCATTTCATATAATACTGGTTTGGTGGTGATGAACTCCTTTAGCTTTTTCTTATCTGTGAAGCTCTTTCTCTGACCTTCAATTCTGAATGATAGCTTTGCTGGATAAAGTAATCTTGGTTGTAGGTTCTTGCTATTCATCACTTTGAATATTTCTTGCCACTCCCTTCTGGCCTGCATAGTTTCTGTTGAGAAATCACCTGACAGTCATATGGGTACTCCCTTGTAGGTAACTGACTGTCTTTCTCTTGCTGCTTTTAAGATTCTCTCTTTGTCTTTTGCTCTTGGCATTTTAATTATGATGTGTCTTGGTGTGGTCCTCTTTGGATTCCTTTTGTTTGGGGTTCTCTGTGCTTCCTGGACTTGTAAGTCTATTTCTTTCACCAGATAGAGGAAGTTTTCTGTCATTATTTCTTCAAATAGGTTTTCAATATCTTGGTCTCTCTCTTCTTCTGGCACCCCTATAATTCGGATGTTGGTACGCTTGAAGTTGTCCCAGAGGCTCCTTACTTTATTGTCATATTTTTGGATTTTTTCTTTTTGCTTTTCCAGTTGGGTATTTTTTGCTTCTTTGTATTTCAAATCTTTGACTTGATTCTTGCAATCCTCTAGTCTGCTGTTGGAACTCTGCATAATATCCTTTATTTCAGTCAGTGTATGCTTTATTTCTAGTTGGTCCTTTTTCATAACATCGAGGGTCTCACTAGATTTCTTGAGGGTCTCACTAAATTTATCGGCGGTCTCACTAGATTTCTTGAGGATCTCACTAAATTTATTGGCAGTTTCTAGAAAGTTCTTGAAAAACCTTAAAAGTGTGGTTTTGAACTTTTTATCCAGTAGTTTGCTTTCCTCCATTTCTGTCATTTGTGACCTGTTTCTTTGTCTCCACATTTTTTATGCTTCCCTGTGTTGGTAGAGTGGCTTTCTGTGCTAGGTGTCCTTTAGGGCCCAGTGGCTCAGCCTCCCCAATTACCTGAGGTGGACACTCTTGGTGCACCCCTTTGTGGGCTTTGTGCACAGTCTTGTTGTAGTTAAGCCTTGATTGTTGTAGGTATCACTGGGAGGAATTGACCTCCAGGCCAATTGGCTGTGAGAATCAGCTCTGTCTATGGTGGGAGAACTTCTGTGCTGGAGACACCCTTAGGGGCAAGACTTGCTTCAGTGGGGCTTTGGTGCTCACTGAGTCTGCCCCCTGAGTGTGTCCCTTATGGATCTGAGGCGTTGTAATCTGGATGGTCCCACTCTGACCACTGGGTACACTGGCTCTTGGATCTCTAAGGAGGTGCTAATTTAGCCTCTGCCTGAGGCTACCCAGCAGGGTCTATGGAGAGATCTGCAGATTCCTCTTGTTTGGGGTTTGGAGGTACCCCAATGAGGCCCAGCTGTGAAGCAATGCAAGCTGCTGTGGGGCCTTGGGCCTTCTTTTGGAAGTTCTGGGTCTCTCTGACCCAGCTGCAGTTTGTTAGATAATTTTCAGATTGCAAAGGGCCAGGCCATTCATATGCAAAAGCCTCTGCACACAGCTTGGGTGGGTTGGGGTCTCAGGGAATCAACAGGGTGGAGCAGTCAGTCATGGCTGCTCCTCAGTCCTACCCTAAGAGGCCCCAGGTCTCAGTGTCCCGGTAATCGCTGCAAGCACCTCTGAGAGAAAGCCGCCCTCGAGTTCCGCCCACTGCCAGACAGTCCAGTTTCTCCCCTTATGAGTCTGCGTCCCCAGAGACTCGCCCGGGACTGGAGTTCAGAGCAGTCAGGTGCTTGTGTCTCCCTCCTGATTGAAAAAGACAACTGTATCCTCAGTTGCCAGCCCTTTCCTAATGCCTCTGTACCTCTGCACTTTACTTTCACACCTCCTCTGAGTCTCAGTGTGCTTTTCTCTTTCCTTCTAGTTGTAGAATTTCTACTCAGCCAGCCTTCCTGTGGTTTTGGGTGATGTCCGTTTTGTCTTTTAGTTGTATTTTTGAATTGGTTGTACGAGGCAGCAATTTCCTGTGTTTACCTATGCCACCATCTTGGTTTCTCCTAAAATACTTTTAAAATAACAAAACACTTAACTATGACTTTAATACCTCAAAAACAACAAAATAGATTGACTTTAATGCAAGGAAGTTATCACTTTAAAAGTTGATACTTTGCCTATGTCCAAAAGAGTTTGTCAGCTTTAGAATTTAAAATAACACTATGTTGACTAATTTAGGGATATAAATAGAATAGAGATAGGCTTAGAGGAGTAAAAAGTACATTACCAGGCACTTCGGAGGAGTTACCATTGGACACTGGACTTGGTTACTGGCAGCTAAGGCAAAAAAGGAAAGCACATTGGCTCACATAATATTCTTTTTGGCTAATTAATTTGCAGGGACTTTTCTTAGAACTTAATTCAGAGGATTTTTATTATGAAAAAAATATGAATGGCATTTGAGATAGAGTCTTCACCTACAAAAGACTCAGATTGTTAAATCGGATAATGTTTATGTCACTATAATATATAATCTTTATAAAGACCCTTTATGAGAGAATATGGCCCAGGGACCTAATTTTCTGATTATCTAATTTAAATCAACTTATTTAGAAGAATGAATACTTAATATAAATCATCAAATTCTGTGTTGTTCAGTACAGAAGCAACTTATCACATCCAGCAATTTACATCTAAATTTAAATTAATTTTATTTAAATTAAATTAAAAATTCAGTTCCTCAGGCACATTAGCACTTATCAAGTGCTCACTAGCCACATGTAGCTAGGGACTACCCTATTGGACAGTGCAAATGTGGAACAGTTCCATCATTGCAGAATATTTTATTGGTAATGTTGTTTAACTATTCCTCTCAAACTGGCTGATTTCAGAATCACTAGGGCCCTTTGCAAATACAGAGAAATTTCCATGCCTATGAGAAATTGCTGATTTTTGTAAGTCTGCACACAGACTTACAAAAATGGTGCTGGCAAATCTGTCATTTAGAAGTTTCCTAATTGCTTAAAATCATCAAGCCAAGTTTTAGAAGTATCATATTTAAGATTCTTTCTCAAGTATCTGAAGTAAAGTTTTTGCAGATGCTGGATGATAATTCCTGTTGGTACTCCAGACATGTTTATTGAGTCAAAAATTTGAATTGAATTTTCTTCCTTTGGTTGTTTTGTTGTGTGTGTGTGTGTGTGTGTGTGTGTGTGTGTGTGTGTGTGTGTGTGTGTGTTAAAGTGAGAGCAGTGTATTTAATCTATGTCATATATAAAGCTGTCAAATTAATATAAGTATTTTAACAGCTTCATTCATTTGCTTAGAAAAGTTTGGTTTCTTGTCTTCATTGAAGCAAGGACTATTGGGGAGTAGGTCACTTCTCAAGTATTTTCACTGTTATACTTCCAGGCAACATCTCTGGATCTACTGCTTTTTTTTCTCTGAAGAATGCCTCCTTACTCCAATTTTCCTATTGCCACTGCCTTTGTGGCATCCTTTGCCAAGGTCCCTAGTTCCCATACTGCACTTTTGGAGTCTATAAGGCACTGCAGAGAACTCATAGGTGTGCCAAGAGATGCTTAAAAATTTTGAGGGAAACACAGCAAAATCTGTTAGAAACCACACAAACTTCTAGCTTGAGGTAGTTCATTTTCAAAATTGGATTGCTACATTCCTTTCAATGATACCATATTTTTACAAAGCAGAGTTTTTAGCAGTTGCTATGACAAAATGCAAGTACTATGTGAAAATCTATATGGAATAGACAAAGAGGAAGGCAGTGTCCAATTTGATCTTAAGGTTTGAGAAGTTGTGCAGTGCCTAACACAGGTGCTAAGTTATTAGGACATACATCTTTCTTAAGTTGTTTGGACCTGATTACTTAGTAAACAAAATGGTTAGGTATGTCTTTTGGCCTGTGAAAAACTTACTGACACATTATAGGTCTTGTAAATCCAGAAAGTTTGGAAATCTCTGGTGTAGGCTTTTATGATAGTCCTTAAAACTTTCCTAGCCTCTTCTTGTCCTTTGTCTATTTTATTGCCATGGTTATCCTTTTAAAATGAACCTTCCAGATTCCCCCTTTGTTTATATTATACTGTTAATATAGTAATTTTAATCTTTAAAATCTATATTCTCTTTTACTTACCACCATTCCTCTTAAGTTTCCAAAATCTTGTTTCCCTGAAACATTATGTTTCTTCTCTGTCTCCTTCCAAAAATAATTAAATGCAAAGAGAATGTAGTAATAGTCTATCTCAAAGTAACTTAATTGAAACGGAATTGATTCATGTAGTAACTGAGTTCAGAAATGAGTTTAATGGTTCTGCTTTAATTTGAAAAGTACTCTGATTTACAAAATAATCTTCTAAGTATTGGTTCCTTTATTTTTAAAACTTTTTATTGAAATTATTTTATGATTACAGAAGAGTTGCAAAGATAGTATAGAAGTGGAACTGCTGGGTCATGTGGTTTCTTTTATTTTCTTTTTTTAAAGAGTAAGCCTTTTTTTTATGTAAAGAGCACATTAGAAACCTGTAGTGTTTATTATTTTTAAATTTTTCAATATATTTTTACTGATTTTAGAGAGGAAGGGAGAGGAAGAGAGAGATAGAAACATCAAAGATGAGAGAGAATCATAGATCGGCTGCCTCCTGCACGCCCCCACACTGGGGATCAAGCCTGCAACCCAGGCCTGTACCCTTGGCAGGAATTGAACCCAAGACCCTCCAGTCCATAGGCCGACACTCTCTCCACTGAGCCAAACTGGCTAGGGTGGCTACATCATTTTATATACCCACTAGCAACATATGAGGGTTCCAAATTTCTTCACATTCTCACCGGCACACCTTATTATCTGTTTTATTTTAGCCATTCTATTGGTATAAAGTGGTATATCATTGTGGTTTTGATTTACATTTCTCCAATTGCTGGGTGCTGTTTAGCCACAATCTTTTCATTTTTTTAAAAATGTGTTTATTGGCCATTTGTATTTTTTTTTCTGAGAAATATATATTCTGATCCTGTGCACATTTTAATTGGGTTATTTATATCTTTAGCATTGCATTGTAAGTTTTTAGAATATATTTTAGATATTAGACATCAGGTATGTGATTTACAAATAATTTCTCTCATTCAGTGAGTTGTCTTTTCACTTTCTTGGTGGTGTCTTTTGGTGCCCAAAAGTTTTAAATTTCATGAAGTCTCATTTATCTATTTTTTTATTGAATACTTGTGCTTTAGTGTTGTATCTAAGACTGTTTTGAGTTAATTTTTGTGTATGGTATAAGGAAGCGGTCGAACTTCATATTTTTGCATGTGAATATCCAGTTATTCTAGCACTGTTTATTGAGTCTGGGTATATTTTTCCTGTTTCTTTTTGCACAAATGAGCGGATATATATTTTTTTTCCCTTATTTCTTCTCTTTTACATAAAGGGGTAAGAAAATACTATTGGTACTCTGTTTCACTTTGCTTTTCATTTAGCAATAAGTGTTGGAAGTCATTCCATATCATTTTGTAGATATGATTCTCCATCCGATAGTGATACATTATTATTACTTAAAGTTCATAGTTTACATTAGGGTTCACTCTTCGTGTTGTGCACCTATGGGTTTTAACAGATATATAATGACATGATTCCATAACAGCATCATACAGTATAGTTTCACTGCCCTAAAAATCTCCTGTATTATACCTATTCATTTATTTCTCTCTTTTCTTGAGTTCTGCCAACCACTGAACTTTCTATTGTCCCCTTAGTTTTGCCTTTTTCAGAAAGTCATATATTTGGAATTATACAATACATAGCCATTTTATTTATTTATTTTTAAAATAATTTTAATTTTTTATTTATACATATATCATGGCATGAATATACTCCGTTGTTTGGCTATTGGTTTAATGTATATGTTGTCCATCATACTATATGCACTATATGGGTAAGAATTGGGTCTATGTTGTTCACCTTTGAATATTTATTGCCTAGTACAGTGACTCGCACTTAGTAGATGCATAATAAATATTTTTTAAGTCATAGCTACATTTCAGTACTTATTATATTTTAAAGAAACCCATTTATGTGCATGTCTGTGTCTCCTACTAGCCTGGTAGCATTTTGTAACAACCCCATCAAGTAGGACAATAATGGGGGGATAAGGACATATATGTAATACCTTAATCAATAAAGAAATTTAAAAAAAAATGTATGCCAAGCACCATAAGGGCCAACCTTTAGAGTTAATGAACTTCCTAAGTATCTACTGTGAGTCTGTCTGTGTGACATACTAGATTCAGTAGGGCATCTTCAAAGATACATATACTGTTCACTTTAAGGTTATAATGCACTCAGGCAAGTTGGCCTGTCACAAATTTAATGTTTTTTCATCAACAAATATTCGAATGTGTATAGCCGGTTTAGATTGGGTTCTTTCACTTAGTAAAATCCATTGAAAAAGTTCCTCCATTTCTTTCTAACACTGAGTAGTATTACATTGTATGCATATGCCACAGTTTGTTTATCCATTCATCTATTGAAGGACATCTTTGTTGTTTCCAAGTTTTTTTGTTTGTTCTTGTTTTGTTTGTTAATCCGTACCTCATTGATCTCTAGAGAGAGTGGAAGGGAGGGTGAGAGACAGAGAAACATCAGTGTGAAGAGAGACACATCAATTGGTTGCCTCCTGCATGTACTCCAACATGGGTGGGGGGACGGAGCCCGCAACCCAGTTACATGCCCTTGATTGGGAATTGAACCCATGACCCTTCAATCCGTGGGCCAACGCTCCAACCACTGAGCCAAACTGGCCAGGGTGCTTCCAACTTTTGGTAGTTATGAATGAAGCTGCTGTAAGCATTCGTGTACAGGTTTTTGTGTGGGACATAAGATTTCGGCTCATTTGGATAAATACCAAGGATCACAATTTCTGTATCATGGTAAGCATATGATTAGTTTTGTAAGAAACTGCTAAACTATCTTTCAAAATGCCTGTATCATTTTGCATTCCTATCAGCAATGAATGAGAGTTCTTTTTGCTCCATATTCTCACCTGAATTTGATGTTGTCAGCGCTTTGAATTTTTACCATTCTAGTAGGTGTGTAGTGGTATCTCATTTTAATTTGTGATTCCCTAGTAGCATGATTTTGAGCATCTTTCCATATGCATATTTGCCATTTATATATCTTTCCATATGCATATTTGCCATTTATATGCCTGGTGAAATGTCCAGATCACTTTCCCAATTTTTAAAATTGGGTTGTTATTTTCTTATTGTTGAGTTTTAACAGTTCTTTTATATTTAGGATAACAGTCCTTTACCAGATATATGTTTTGCAAATATTTTCTCCCAATTTGTGGCTGTCTTTTCATTCTCTTAATGACATCTTGTACAAACTTAATGACATAAGTTTGTAATTTTAATGAAGTCCGACTTACCAACCTTTTTTCTTTCATGGAGTATGCTTTTGGTGTTGTGCAAGGTATGAGGTCTTTGTCTAGATTCATTCCAGTACAGTTTGTTGAAAAGACTGGCCAGTGTGGCTCAGTTGGTTAAGCATCCTCTGATGGCACTGGGAGGTCCACGTTTTTAAACTGGTCTATATAGGAAACATAGGAGCATCTAATGGACTGTGTAAAACACCATAATACGAATTAGACTTACGATTAATATCACTGGATGAAAGAAGGAAAAGGAGCAGATAATTCGAAGTTATAAGGGAAAATTATTTTGAATCTAGAATTCTCTATCCATCCAAGCTTTAAAACTAAACACTATGCAGATTCTTTAACATTTTTTTTTTCAGCTTAAAATACACTTTCTATATTATACTCTGATGCTGAGGTTGAGGCTGGGCAAAGTTTATTTCTCAGACTATATTGGGTGGCTTGCTGTTGGTTTCTGCCATTAGCAGACAGACAAGAAGAGGGGAAAAGGGACTTACTACCTGTTTTATATCATACTAGAGGCCTGGTGCACGAAATTCGGAGGGGGGGTGTCCCTCAGCCCAGCCTGCACCCTCTCCAATCTGGGACCCCTCAAGGGATGTCCAACTGCCTGTTTAGGCCCGATCCCCGGAGGATCAGCCCTAAATGGGCAGTTGGACATCCCTCTCACAATCCAGGACTTATGGCTCCAACTGCTCACCTGCCTGCCTACCTGATTGCCCCTAACCATTCCCCTGCCAGCCTGATCAATACCTAACTGCTCCCCTGCTGGCCCGATTGCCCCTAACTGCCCTCCCCTGCAGGCCTGGTCACCCCCAACTGCCCTCCCCTGCTGGCCCAGTCACTCTTAACTTCCCTCCCTTGCCAGCTCGGTTGCCCCTAACTGCCCTCCCCTGCCAGACTGATTGCCCCTAACTGCCCTCCTCTGCCAGCCTGGTCACCCCCAACTGCCCTGCCTTGCAGGTCTGGTTGCCCCTAACTGCCCTCCCCCTGCCCGCCTGGTCGCCTCTAACTGCTCTCCCCTGCTGGGCTGGTCGCCCCCAACTGCCCTCCCCTGCAGGCCTGGTCCCTCCCAACTGCCCTCCCCTGAAGGCCTGGTCGCCCCCAACTTCCCTCCTCTGCTGGCCTGGTTACCCCAACTGCCCTCCCCTGCAGGCCTGATCACCCCCAACTGCCCTCCCTTTCAGGCCTGGTCCCTCCCAACTGCCCTCCCTGCTGGCCTGATTGTCACCAACTGCCCTCCCCTGCAGGCCATCTTGTGTCCACATGGGGGTGGCCATCTTTGACCACGTGGGGCGGCCATCTTGTATGTTGGAGTGATGGTCAATTTGCATATTACTCTTTTATTAGATAGGACTAGAGGCCCGATGCACGAAATTCATGCAAGAGTAGGCCTTCTTTCCGCCGGCTGCCAGCACCGGCTTTCCTCTGGCATCCGGGACCCAGGTTTCCCTCCGGCTGCTTGCAGGCACCCAGGACCTGGACTTCCCTCGCAGCCCTGGCTTCTTCCAGAAGGACGTCTGGTGTAATTAGCATATTACGCTTTTATTATTATAGACTAGAGGCCCGGTGCACAAGACTTTGTGCACTCAGGGGAGGGGAGGAGGGGTCCCTCAGCCTGGCCTGTGCCCTCTCGCAGTCTGGGACCCCTCGGGAGATAACGACCTGCTGGCTTAGGCCTGCTCCGGGGTGGCAGAGGGCAGACCCAATCCCTAGGTGCAGCCCCTGGTTGGGCTCAGAGCAGGGCTGATTGGGGAGTTGGGGCGATGCCACCCTCAGTCATGCTCAGGGTAGGGCTGATTGGGGGGTTGGGGCACCACCCCTTGTCACACTCAAGGCAGGGTCAATGGGCAGGTTGCGGCGCCACCCCCTGTCACGAACAGAGCAGGGCCAATCAGGGGGTTGGGGCGCTGCCCCCTGTCACTCAAAGAGCAAGGCCCATCAGGGGGTTGGGGCTCCGTACCCTGTCACGCACAGAGCAGGACCCATCAGAGGGTTGGGGAGCCCCCCCCTTTCACTCACAGAGTAGGGCCGATAGGGGAGTTGGGGCACCGCCCCCTGTCACACACAGAGCAGGGCGGATCAGGGGGTTGGGGCACCGCACCCTATCACTCTCAGGGCAGGGACAATAGGGAGGTTATGGCTCTACCCCGTCACACACAGAGCAGGGCCCGTGGGGGGCGGTTGGGGCATCGCCCTCTATCACCCACAGAGCAGGGCCGATCAGGGGGTTGGGGCACCGCCACTGTCACACTCGGGGCAGGGCCGATGGGGAGGTTATGGCTCTACCCCGTCACACACAGAGCAGGGCCAGTGGGGGGCGGGGGGTTGGGGCGCCGCACCCTGTCACACACAGAGCAGGGCCGATCAGGGGGTTGATGCGCTGCCCCCGGTCACACACAGACCAGGGCCGATCAGGGGGTTGGGGCGCCGCACCCTGTCACACACAGAGCAGGGCCGATCAGGGGGTTGGGGCGCTGCCCCCTGTCACACATAGAGCCGCAGGGCAATCAGGGGGTTGGGTAGCTCCCCCCTATCAGGCACAGAGCAGGGCTGATCAGGGGGTTGGGGCGCCTTCCCCTGTCATGAACAGAGCAGGGCGGATACTGAGGTTGTGGCCCCGCCCCCTGTCACACACAGAGCTGCAGGGCGATCAGGGGGTTTGGGCGCTGCCCCCTGTCACTCTAATCCCGGTGCCGGGAGGCCTTGCGGCTCTGCTGATCCCGGTGCTGGGAGGTATATTACCCTTTTACTATATAGGATAGATGCCTGGTGCACGGGTGTTGGCTGGCTGGTTTGCCCTGAAGGGTGTCCTGGATCAGGGTGGGGGTCCCCACTGGGGTGCCTGGCCAGCCTGGATGAGGGGATGATGGTTGTTTCCAGCTGGTCACACACCCTTCAGGGTGGGGGTCCCCACTGGTGTGCCTGGCCAGTCTGGGTGAGGGGCTGAGGGCTGTTTTCAGGCTGGCGGGTGACTGAAGCTCCCAACCGCTCCTTTTTTTCTTTTTGTCTTTTTTTTTTTTTATTCTGGGCCAGCTTTAGCTTTGAGGCTTGACTCCAGCTCTTAGGCCTCCGCTGCTGAAAGCAGGTTTCTGGCCTTTGTTTACCTTCTGTGTTTGAAACAATGTTGCGATCCTGCTGGATGAAGCCCGGCGGACTAAAGCAGGTTTCTGGGGTTTTGTTTAGCTTCTATATTTGTAACATAGTTGCTTAGAGTTGCATCTCAGAGGCCGGCAGTGGCAGGCGGGGAATGTTGGAGTCCTCCGTCACTGAAGCAAGCAAGCCTCATGTTCGGTTTAAGCTGCCTGGCTGCCGGCCACCATCTTGGCTGGCAGTTAATTTGCATATCTCCCTGATTAGCCAATGGGAAGGGTAGCGGTTGTACGCTAATTACCATGTTTCTCTTTTATTAGATAGGACTAGAGATCCGGTGCATGAAATTTGTGCACGAGGGGGGGGGTCCCCTCAGCCCAGCCTGCACCCTCTGCAATTGGGGACTCCTTGGGGGATGTCCGACTGCCGGTTTAGGCTGGGATCGGGCCTAAACCGGCAGTCGGACATCCCTCTCACAATCCTGGACCACTGGCTCCTAATCGCTCACCTGCCTTCCTGCCTGGTTGCCCCTAACTCTCCCCCCCTGCCAGCCTGATCGCCCCTCACTGCCTCCCCTGACGGCCTGGTCGTCCCTAACTGCCCCCCGCTGCCGGCCTGGTCGCCCCCAACTGCCCCCTCCCTGCCGTCCTGGTTGCTCCTTACTGCCCCCCCCCACCAGCCTTGACACCCCTTACTGCCCCCCCCCCCCCATGGCCTGGTCACCCTCAACTGCCCCCCTCTGCCAGCCTGGCTGCCCCTAACTGCCCCCCCTTCCTTCCTTCCTCCCTCCCTCCTTTCTTCTCTCTCTCTCTCTCCCTCTCTCTTTCTCTCCCTTTTTTTTAGTAGAGCCATCCTGAAAAGCAGTATTTCATTTTGGTTTTGATTTTCATTTCTGTAATGGTTAGTGATGTTGAGCATCTTTTCAAGTGCCTTCTGTATAACTTCTTTGGAGAAATGTCTGTTCAAGTCAAGTCCATTGCCCATTTTTTAATTGATTGGGTTTTTACTGTTGTTAAGTTGTAGAAGTTCTTTATATATTCTGGATATTAATTTCCCTTATCAGATAACATGATTTGCAAATATTTTCTCTCATTTTGTGGGTTGCCTTTTTACTCTGGTAATACTATTTCTTGATATACAAATGTTTTAAATTTTAATGAAATTTGCATGCCTGCTTTGTGGGCATGCAGGTGGTTAAATGATTTTACTAGTGCTGTTCACATCCTAGAGGTTGTTAAGGACAAAGCAGGATCTCATGAGGAAATCTATCCTTATGTGATCCAGGAACTGAGACCAACTTTAAATGCACTGGGAATCTCCATTCCAGAGGAACTGGGCCTTGACAAAGTATAAACCCCATCTATAGGCTTCCCAAAGATTTACTGATAATGCTACTTGAGTGTAAACAATCACCTGGGTATACTGATAACATACTATCTTGTTCGAACAGGTTTTCCTTTATTGAGTACCAAACCATTTAATGGTACCATGAACTTTAATAAAAAGGAAATGAATTTGAACTGAAAAAAAGAAGAAAAAGTTAATATTTCTTGATATATAAAAGTTTTAAATTGTTAATATTGTTTCTTGATATACAAAAGTTTTCAATAGTTAATAGTGTTTGATATGAAAAATTTTAAATTTTAATGAAGTCCAATGTATCTACCTTTTCTTTTGTTGTTGTACTTTTGTCATATCAAAGAATTCATTGCCAAATCTAATGTCATGAAATTTTTGCCCTATTTTTTCTTAGAGTTTTCTAGTTTTAGATCTTACATTTAGGCTTTCTGAGTTTTGAGATCCATGTTGAGTTAATTTTTAAATATGTGTGTGAGGTAAAAAAGGTAGGACCAGGTAGAAGAGGATGAACTTACAAAGAGGAAGAAATGGACAAGTGTCAATGCTGTTAAGAAGTCAAATTAGACGATGGACTCCAAAAATGTTTATTACATTTAGCAACATGGAGGAGACAGAATGAAAAGCACAGGTAATGTTCTTTGAACAAGGATCTAAATTGTACTCAGCATACAGTGTAGGAAATTATATCAGAAGATTGGTAGAGGTTAATTTGAGGAAGGCTTTGAGTTTGAATTTTATTCTCTGGGCAGCAGTAAGGCATAAAAAAGGATAATGAAATAATAATCCTTTCATGGGGGGAGTATAATGGCAGAGAGTGTAATAATTCTTTTCATGGGGGGAGTATAATGTATTTCAAAAATTAAAGAGGTATAATGTAGGTTGTTAGTTCTAGGCAGTGGTCGGCAAACTCATTAGTCAACAGAGCCAGATATCAACAGTACAACGATTGAAATTTCTTTTGAGAGCCAAATTTTTTAAACTTAAACTATATAGGTAGGTACATTGTTATTAACTTAATTAGGGTACTCTGAAGGCTTAGGAAGAGCCACACTCAAGGGGCCAAAGAGCGGCATGTGGCTTGCGAGCTGCAGTTTGCCGACCACTGTTCTAGGGGAACTAGTTCCTAGTTGGTGCTAATCTTTGGTCCTAGGAGTAAATAAAAGTATCTTGACTATTGAATACATCTAATATACATAGCTTCTTGTTGAGGTATATCTAAAAGTAACTCAGCCCTGTTTCTTTTTGGTCATGACTAAACTGTATTGAATCTGAGTTATTTTAAGCTGAGGACCAGACTGCTGATTGATAGGTGTTATTTATGTGCCTGAAAGTCATCAAGAAATGCTATTATTTTCTGTTTTACTGTGCAGAAACTAGTTCTAGGTGTTTTCTTCAACCTTGGGACTGTTTATTTGGAAGCTGGCTACTTCAGGATCACCTCAATGTAAGGTGATCCTGAACATAAGATTATTCTCCACCACCAGTATTTTCCCAATTAGGAGTTCCATTAAAAAAAATTTGTTTTTTGCTAACTAATAGGAATAGAGATGAAATAGTCAAATGGCTACTTATATTTGATGTAATAATGTAACTTACATATATAAACTCACAATCTATAAAATTATATATAAAAATATAATAAATTCCATCAAATCTCATAGTTTTCTTAAGATACATTTTTATTTGGTTTTTATAATTTCAGATATATAAAAGTTACAGAAGTAGTACAAAGAATGCCTATGTACTCTTCTCCTAGATTTCCAACTTTATCATTCTCTGTATATGTACATATACACTGTATGTCATGCAAGTATTTGCTATTCTTTTTAAAAATATCCTCAATGATGGTGAATATTTTGAGGATGTGTTTTCCTAGGGAATGGTCAAGTTAATTTGGAGCCTTGGTGAATAAGGAAGGTCAAATTGAGTAATACTCTTTTTGATCTTAAGTAAGATATATGATCTCAAGTGAGATATAATGACTCCCTTTTCTTGTAGTATATAATCTATTAGCATTCATTCAATCCTTTCTAGCCTTCATTCTTAGTAGTCTTATATAAATTCTTAAAAATACTTGCTGAGTCTTTTGTGTCTGATCAGTTCTTTAAATATATAAAGATGCAATTAAGATCAAAGATAGAGATCATGACTTTAAAAGAATGTGTTTTCCTGTTTGATCTCATGTTTTTTTCTAATCCAGTAGATGTACATTTTTACCTTTACTCCAGATTTTTACATTCCTTTTTACTTACGGAAAATTTTTTCCCTTAACTGCTGAGAACCTTTTAAAATTGTAATTCTTCAAATATGACCAATTTTCTTCTTTTTAAAAAAATGTTTATTGACATATAACATTGTATTAGTTTAAGGTGTACAGCATAATGATTTGATATATGCATATATTGCAAAATGATTACCACAGTAAGTTTATTTAATATCCATCGATGACTTCACATAGTTACATTTTTTTTTCTTATGGTGAGAAATTATAAGATCTACTCTCCTAGCAACTTTCTTCTTTTTTAAAATTCTTTTATTGCTTTTAGAGAGAGAAGAAGGGGTTGGGGAGAGAGAGGGAGAGAGAAAGATCTATTTGTTGTTTCACTTATTTATTCATTCATTGCTTGCTTCTTACTGTATATGTGCCCTGACTGGAGATGGAACCCACAACTTTGGTGTATTGGGATGACACACTAACCAACTAACCTACCCGGCTTGGGCCTCTCCTAGCAACTTGCAAATATACAGTATAGTATTATTAGCTATAGTCACCATGCTGTACATTACATCTCCAGAACATATTTATGTTATAACTGGAAGTATGTACCTTTGATTACCTGTACCCATTCCCACCCCTTCTGCTGCTGATAGCTACCAAACTGTTTTCTGTGTCTATGAGTTTGTTTTTTTAAGAATCCACATGTAAATGAGAGCATACAGTATTTGTCTTTCTCTGTCTGACTTCTTTCACTTAGCATAATACCCTCAAAGCCCATCTATATTGTCACAAATGGCAGGATTTACTTCTTTTGTATGAATTAATAACATGTATAAATATACCACATTTTCTTTATCCATTCATCTATAATGGGCATTTAGGTTTTTTCCATGTCTTGACTATTGTAAATAATGTTGCAATAAACATGGTGTGGGTGGTGCAGATATCTTTTCAAGATAATAATTCTGTTAACTTTTTAAAAAATAAATATTTTATTGATTTTTTTACAGAGAGGAAGGGAGAGGGATAGAGAGCTAGAAACATCGATGAGAGAGAAATATCGATCAGCTGCCTCCTGCACACCTTGTACTGGGGATGTGCCCGCAACCAAGGTACATACACTTGACTGGAATCAAACCTGGGACCTTTCAGTCCGCAGACTGACGCTCTATTCACTGAGCCAAACAGGGCAATTCTGTTAACTTTTGATGTGTATCCAGAAATGGAATATTGATCATATGGTAGTTCTATTTTTTAATTTGTTGAGCAACCGCCATACTTTTTTCCAAAGTGGCTGTACCACTTTATTACAGACATCGGGCTGGATGTCTTCTTTGGAAAAGTGTCTGTTCAGTTTTTTCTGCTGCTTTTTAAAATTGGGTTGTTTGTTATTTCTCTATTGAATTGTATAAATTCTTTCTATATTTTGAATATTAACCCCTTATTAAATATATGACTTGAAAATATTTTCTCCCATTTTGCTGCATTTTCATTTTGTTGATAGTATCCTTGGCTGTACAGAAGGTTTTTAGCTTGATGTAGTCCCAGTCTTTAATTTTTACTTTTGTTGCCTTTGCTTTTGGTGTCAAATCCAAAAGTCATTGCCAAGATCGATGTCAAGAAGCTTACCCCCATGTGTTCTTTTAGTTGTTTTATGGTTTTAGGTCTTACATTCAAGTCTTTAATCCATTTTGAGTTAACTTTGGTGTAAGGTATAAAATAAGGGTTCATTTGCATTCTTTTGCATGTGGCTGTCCAGTTTTCCCAAAACCATTTACTGAAGAGACTGTCTTTTCCCTAGTGTGTAGTGGGTTTATTTATGGGCCCAAATTTCTGTTTCGTAAATAAGATTCACCATTTAAAATTTACGTTTTACAGTGGTATATACAAATAAAAGAGTACTGCAGAACTTGTAGTAGAAAACACAACAGTTCCTTGTCTTACCCCTCCCAAGTGTTGTTCTCATTCCCTACAGAAAACCACTTTCAACTCTTTTAATTCTTCTGGTGTTGTACTATATATTCTTCAATATTATACTTTTGTTTTTTATTTTGTTTTTATTTGTTTCTTTTAGTTATAATTTTGAAGCATAACATGTACCCTTCAGTGTGGCTCGGTGATTGAGTGTTGACCCATGAACCCAGAGGTCACTGGCTTGATTCCAGGTCAGGTCACATATCCCCCCTCCCCAACCTGGCAGGCTTGAACTCCAGTAGGTAGTGTGCAGGAGGCAGCAGATTGATGTTGATGTTTATCATTGACTAGAGGCCCAGTGCACAAAATTTGTGCATGGGCAGGGACCCTAAGCCTGGCCAGCGATCAGGGCCGATCAGGGCCTTCTGGCACCTGGCTGGGCCCTTCCTTTCCCGGTTGCTGGCCGGGGCCTTCCTTTGTTCCGTGCCGGCCCCCTGGTAGTCAGAACATGTCATAGTGAGTGATCGAACTCCCAGTCTCCTGGTTTAACTCCCAAGGGGACACTTTGCATATTAGCCTTTTATATATATAGACTAGAGGCCCAGTGCACAAAATTTGTGCACGGAGGGGGGGTTCCCTCAGCCCAGCCTGCACCCTCTCCAATTGGACATCCCTCTTGCAATCTGGGACCGCTGGCTCCTAACTGCTCACCTGCCTGCCTGCCTGATCGCCCCTGACTTCCTCTGTCTGCCTGCCTGATCACCCCTAACTACCCTCCCCTGCCGGCCTGATCTCGCCCCCAACTGACCTCCCCTCCCAGCCTGGTTGCCCCCAACTGCCCTCCCCTGCAGGCCTGATCTCGCCCCCAACTGCCCTCCTTTGCTGGGCAATTTGGTTCTGCCAGTCAGCATCATAAGCTCTGCCTCCTAGGCAGCCATTGGTTCTTCACAGCACCCACATTTGGTTCTGATTGGTTGGTTCTTATGCCAGTCAGCATCTCTGGGCCTATCAACGGGGCCTGATCTGAAAGGCAGGGCTGATCAGCAGTCCCGGTGGAGGCCTGGAGAGAAATGGAGTTGTGGCTGCTGGCCATTCTGGGAGAGAGAGAGAGAAGCAAGTGCTGATCAAAAGCTGCCGCAGAGGCAACGGATCAGTCCCTGCTTCTCTCTTCAGGCCTCTCTCTGGCCCTGATTCACAGCCCCCTCAGCAGTCAGTGCTAGGGCACCGCGCCTGCAGCGCAAGCAGTCAGCGCTGGGTTGCCACGGCAACCCAGCGCTGACTGCAGGACTGACTTCCGGTTGGTCGAGCCTCGGTTGTTACTGGTCATTACGACCTAGGGTTTTTATATATTAGGATGTTTCTATCTCTCTATCCCTCTCCCTCCCACTCTCTCTAAAAAAGTCAATAAAAATATATTTCAAAAACTTTACCCTTCAAAAGTGTGCAATTCATTATTTTTAATATAATCACAAGGTTGTACAACTATCATTACTAATTTAGAATATTTTCATCACCCAAAAAAGAAATCCTGTTTCTGTTAGTAGTCATTTTCATCTTTGAAGTTGTAACATTTCCTCTCTAAAGCACACTTATCCCCTTTCCTTTCCCCATCCTTTCCATTCTCCAATCAGAGGTAGATCAGAATTCATTGTTATGACTTACTATTGTTTGCAACTGAGCCTTCTGATATTGTGACCACATTTCCTTTCTTTTGCTTTTTTTGTGTGTTAAAAATTGCTATTTTATTTTTTGCCTTTTCTCTCCATTTGTCTATCATTATTATCCTTAATTTTTTGTTGTTAGCCTGTCATAATCTCTCTCTAAACAATTAAACATTGGTGATTCATCAGTTCAAATTTCCTCTCAAGCCTTCAGGTCCTGCTCTACTTTGAAATGGTTTCTTTCTAGGCCTGCAGTGTAGGTGACATCTGGAGACCTTTTTTGTAACTATCATCCTGGGGGATTAGTCAGATATTTAACTCTGGATTGATCTAAATTTCTTACCTCTTTTCTCTTTCCCTTTTAACATATCTGTCCCTTCTGTTAGATCTGGAAGATTTCCTCAACTTTATCTTCCAACTCTTCAATTTTTGCTTTTCTAAATAAAAAAAAAATGACAGTTTCCAGAATACTTTCTTATTCTTTAAATGTTCTTTTAATATTTTTCATGGGTACAATAGCTTTTATATTTCTAAGGATATTAGCGATAATGTCCTGGGCCTTTCAAGTTCTGTTTTTCTCTTTTCCAGCCACTTGTCTTTTATATTAGAAGTTTTCCTTAGATGATCCTTTGTTGTACACATTTAAGAGGAGGATAATTGTACAAAACTGTTTGGAAGCTCTGTGCATATACTACTACAAGGGGTAGTTGCTAACATTTGAGAATTTTCTGAATGGCAGGCTGAGCTAAGCACTCTTCTTACATTATCTTAAGTGATTTTTACATTGGTTATATGAGGGTCTAATTTCACAGATGAGGAGCCTTGAGGCTTAGATGATATAACCAGAAAAAGGGGAACCAGATTCAAACATGGATCTGTCTGCCTTCATGATTCTTTTATTCATCATATTCTCTTTCTCACCTTCCTCCCAGTAAATGCTTCACAAATACCAGGAAATCTCTTGAGAACTTTGAAGTCAGGTAGAAGCAAGATAGACAATAATCATTCAAACACATGATTGAAGCAATTATAGAAATGTGCTGTGAAGAAATGATGAAAATGATTTTTGAGGAAGGCTGGGGAATGGTTTAAGTGGATGTATTTTTTTTTTAAGATTTTTTACTAACTTCAGTTTCAGGGAGCTAAGTACGTAACTTGGAAATACTAATATTTATGTGAGTGACATGTGAGTTTTATTACAACAGATATAAAAAAAAGTAGTAGTAAGTAACATGCTAAATTGAAGGAAGTAGTATGGGTGATTCTATAAAATAATAAGGAAAGTGGAAAGTATTATTTGGGGATATATTTGTGTGTGTGTAACAGGGCATGTAAAGTCACTCATCTAAAGTCTGCCAAATGGTGAAGTCTGTCAGTTGAAATGGTGCTGTCCCTAAATACTAATACATAGGTATTAGAAATACCTGCCAGCGAAAGTCCATATGCATTACCAGTTAAATATTTTTAACCAAAAGCAATCACTGTGACTATATTTTAAAGATGGTAAGAAGCCCTAGCCGGTTTGGCTCAGTGGATAGTGTGTCGGCCTGCAGACTGAAGGGTCCTGGGTTCAATTCCAGCCAAGGGCACATGCCTGGGTTGCAGGCTTGATCCCCAGTAGGGGGCCTGCAGGATGCAGCCAATCAATGATTCTTTCGCATCATTAATGTTTCTCTCTCCCTCTCCCTTCCTCTCTGAAATCAATAAAAATATATTTTAAAAAAAGATGGTAAGAAGATGCAAAATATAATTTAATGAAAGTATTTTTATTTAAGTGACAAAGATTTACATCTCTTATTAGAACTATCCTTTCATTTTTACAAAAAGAAATATATCCTGTATATGTGTACTTGCATAATTTGTCTTGTATAATTATTTTTCTTGTTGAATTAATTATTATAGCTTGCTAAATAACTCTTGTGAAGTAAGCATAAAGGAGTATAATTAACTGGAGCTACAGCAGTGATAGTACAATAGGAGGCAGATGTGCCTACTGAAGGATAAAAATAATTACTTGAGAAATAGTAGAGTTAGAGTATTTCTGTGATAAAACAATTTCTAACCTTTTGTTTCAATATTCACAGCATTCCACCATGAAATGTTCAGTTATGGCTAAGAGCCCTTTTCCCTAAAAAGAGTAACCTTGTTATTTAGTGAAGTGCCTATTCACATTAACTTCAGGGTTAATATTTTGAGCTTTTTCTCATTATAGGCATATCCTGGATTCTGTGGTGAGAGGGATATGTTGTACTTTTTTTGTTCTAAGGACTTATGGTTCTTTATTTGTAATTTAGGAAAAGCGCAGAGGCTTAAATATTACTAAGTTTGGAAGTATAACTGTCTTTTATCTTTAGAAACATTGATTTCATATAAATGAAAATTAGTAAGACATAAAAAGGTTTGTGTCTCAGCACTTTGCAATGTAAGCTTCTACAAGACAGCAACTTGTTTTATTATTATGTACTAGGGGCCTGGTGCACGAAATTCGTGCACTGGATGTGTGTGTGTGTGTGTGTGGGGGGGGGGGGGGGGGAGTGTCCCTCAGCCCAGCCTGCCCCCTCTCACATACTGGAAGCCCTCAGGCGTTGACCCTCATCACCCTCCAGTCGCAGGATTGGCCCCTTGCCCAGGCCTGACGCCTCTGACAGAGGCGTCAGGCCTGGGCAGGGGACCCTCATTTCCCCCCATCACTGGTTCTGCCCCCAGCCCAGGCCTGAGGCCTCTGGCCCAGGCGTCAGGCCTGGGCAGGGGACCCCCAAACCCCTCCGATTGCTGGCTCTGCCCCTTGCCCAGGCCTGATGCCTCGGCCAGAGGCGTAGACCCCCATCACCCTCCGATCGCCTGATCGGCCCCTTGCCCAGGCCTGACGCCTCCGCCAGAGGTGTCAGGCTTGGACAGGGGACCCCCATCTCCCCCCGATCACTGGCTCTGGCCCCCGCCCAGGCCTGAGGCCTCTGGCCCAAGAATCATGCCTGGGCAGGGGACCCCCATCTCCCTCTGATCGCTTGCTCCACCCCCCGCCCAAGCCTGAGGCCTCTGGCCCAGGAATCATGCCTGGGCAGGGGACCCCCATCTCCCTCTGATCGCTTGCTCCACCCCCCGCCCAAGCCTGACGCCTCTGACCCAGGCTTCAGGCCTGGGCAAGGGGACCATCATATCCCCCCAACCCCCGGCTCCGCCCCCCCAACCAGGCCTGATGCCTCTGGCCCAGGCATCAGGCCTGGGCAGGAGACCCCCAGCCCCCCGCCCAGGCCTGATGCCTCGGCCAGAGGAGTTGACCCTCATCACCCTCCGATCACTAATCACCGGATCGGCCCCTTGACCAGGCCTGAGGCCTCCGGCAGAGGTGTCAGGCCTGGGCAGGGGACCCCCAGCTCCCCACAGTTGCAGGCTCCGCCCCTGCCCAGGCCTAACGCCTCTGGCAGAGGCATTAGGCCTGGGCAGGGGACTCCCAGCTCCCCGCGATCTCCCGCTCTGCCCCTGCCCAGGCCTAACACCTCTGGCCGAAGCATTAGGCCTGGGCAGGGGACCCCCAGCTCACCGCGGTTGCAGGCTCCGCCCCTGCCCAGGCCTAACGCCTCTGGCCTAGGTGTCCGGCCCGGGCAGCGGGGACCCGCAGTGGCAGCGGGGGGCGCAGCGATCGCGCGGCTCCGCCCCTGCCCCTGCAGGACGCCTCTGGCTGAGGCGTCCGGCTCGGGCAGCGGGGACCTGCAGCTGCAGCGGCCCCGCGATCGTGGGCTCCGCTTTATGCCCAGGCAAGGGACCCCTAGCTCCCGGGACTGCATCTTCGACTGTGCCCAGCTCCCATCGCTGGCTCCACCCCTACTTCCTGCTATCACTGGCCAGGGCGGCAAAGGCGCCTGATTCTCCGATCATGGCTGGGGGGCAGGGCAAAGGTGGCCCCGCCCCCCAGCTCTTAGCTCCCCCCTGGGTTTCCGATCCCTGTCAGTGGCAGGGGGCTGCTTCCTGCCTTCCCTTTTGCCTCCCTGCATTGTGCCTACATATGCAAATTAGCCGCCATCTTTGTTGGCAGTTAACTGACATCTTAGTTGGTAGTTAATTTGCCTATAGCCCTGATTAGCCAATGAAAAGTGTAGCGCTGTATGCTAATTACCATTTTTCTCTTTTATTAGTGTAGATATGTGTGTTTAATTTACTAAATTTTCTATAATGTTGAGGAGGCACTATATAGACATACCCACAAATTCTAGTGGTTTAACCTAATCAAAGTTTATTTCTTCCTCACTCCTCAGTCTAGAGAGGGTATTCCAGGTTGACTGTCTTTCCATGTGGTCATTTAGGGGCCCAGACACCCTTTACATTATGACTGTGCCCTCTGCATTCTAGAATCCACTCCATGCAGCTGCTGTGGAGAAGGCATACTCATTTATTCATTTAATTCTGGAAGTGGCACAGGTTACTTCTCACATTCCAGTGGTAAGGAGTATCATATGGTTCCATCTCAATGCATACATGGTGGCAGTGGTGGTGGTTGGATGGGGTGGGGATAAGGGACTTCTTGCTACACCTCCCAAGATTAACATTATGCTTTGGACAGGGAGCATGAATCTTTGGTGGTCAGTTTAATTCTCTACTAAAAAATATTACTTCTTCCTGTATACACACACACACAAATAAAACTGTTCTGTTGGTAATATTAGCTACCTCTAGACTGTCAGAAGATAGGAGGCAAGTGATTCCTTGCCACAAATTATTTCCTGAATTTCTCATTTCATTTTAAACCACCAAATATTTAACCAGTTAGAGTCATTTAACTTTACAGTCATTGAACCATAGTGTTTCAGAACTAGCTGAGATTTTAGTGCAATCTCTTCATTTGATAAATTACAGAATAGACTCAGAAAAATGGAGAGACATTCCTAAAGTCACTTAGGGTCAGAACTAGGAAAAACGAGTTTTCTAACCTCCACTCTAGTACTATGTCATCTTGGAAGCATCTTTTTTTTTTTTTTTTTAACAAATTCTTATCCCCTAAATTAATACAAATTGCTTCCCCAGATTTCTTTCCTTTCAATAACCTCCTAAGATACCCTGGCAGGGGGTGGGTGGGGGTAGGGTAGATTTTAATTACCATAGAAAAGAATGAGTGATCTGAAGAGCATTTGTCTATTGTGATTTTGTGTGCTATAATGGAGCACCACTGTTGATTTTGCATACCCAAGGAAGAATGGCCCTGGAATTGGAGGGGCTGCAAATAAAGGGGGGAAGGATGCCTAATCAGGTGGGACCTATTTCACAATTTTGCCTAGGGCCTGCTCAGACTTTGGGAAGCATTTATGTTAAGACAAAAAACACACCCTCCAAACTTCTATTGTTTTAGGAAACAAATTAATTCAACTGTTTGAGAGTTCTTTAAGTTCAGCGAAATTTAAAAAATTAAATTATTTAACTCTTTGTTCATATTCAATTCCAAAGTATTGTTTCACTTTAACTTCCTCCACAACACATTTAAGTAACTCACCAGTAGTGGGCATGCAGGAGGCAGCCAATCGATGTGTTCTCTCACATTGATGTTTCTCTCTGTCTTTCCCACTCTCTTCCACTCTCCCTAAAAATCAATGGAAAAGTATCCTCAGGTGAGGATTAAGCCCTCCCACCCTCCAAAATCAATAAAAATATTAAAATTTAAAAATAAATATACTGGAACCAAACCTCACATTACTTTGATTTAAGATAAATTATATTTAATCTTTTTCTTGTTTGGCAGGCAGCCAGATAAATTGGTGGTAGTTTGGACAAGAAGAAGCCGAAGGAAGTCTTCTAAGGTTAGTCTGTTTCTACATTTCTCACCTAAATATTGAATTCAACTTTAAGTTAAATTATTAAGCTTCTCTGGCCCTACCGTTGAATATTTTAAAGCATTATTAGATATCTTAGGTTATTTCTAGTCTACTAAAATGATTGACCAGGCATTGTAATCTTGCTCTAAAGTTCTTAAAATGGAAGCCAGATATTTGAGCCTTGATCTTGGATTTGGTAGCCTGGAGTAAGTAGTTATCTAACTTCCCTGTACTAAGGTATCATGAATTAAATAGGCACCACTTATAAAATGTACGTAGGAATAATTTATTCAGATTCCAAGAGGATGAGATTGGGGCACACATAAGGAATGATGAGTTATTTGAGTCCATTGCTGAGTTGAAGAGAAGGGTTTGTTTTTTTCGAAGGCTTATATTTTTTGGACTGATAGCTTTATGGAGAGTAGAATAGAATTTTAAAATGTTCAATAGCAATTACACAGATTTTTATTAAGGGTATCTTTTCAAATTTTATTTTTATTGAGCTAAAATTTACATACAGTGTAACAGATGTTAATTATATGATGTAGTGAGTTTTGATTAATATATACTTGTGTAATTACCATTCTTATCAAGATACAGACTATTTCCGCTATTTCAATCCGTATGTTTCTGAGGTGTAGTCATGTTATTTTGTATGTTGGTAGTTTTTTATTCCTGAGAAGTATTTCATTATGTAAGTAATACTGCAATGTAATCTATACTAATAAAAGCATAATATGCTAATTAGACCAGACGTCCTTCTGGACGTCCTTCCAGATGAAGCCAGGGCAACGAGGGCTGAGGCAGAGGCAGCTGCTGCGGCAGGCGGGGGCCAAGCCCCTTGCATGAATTTCATGCATTGGGCCTCTAGTTATTTATACTATCCCTGTTGATGAACATTTGCTTATTTTCCAGTGAATATTGCAATTATTCCCTATTGTGAATAAAGCTGCTATGAATAGTACTACTATACAAGTATTTTGGGGGACAAATATTTTCATTTCTTTTGGGTAGATACTTAAGAATAGAACACTGGTAATAAGGTAGATACATTTTTTTACTTTTAAATGTAATCCCACTAGCATTATAGGAAATACTCAGTTGCTTTATAGCATGAATAGCATCATCTTCAAAGCATACATTTATAGTTTTGGGGCATTATATTTTAGATCTAGAATATTTTCTTATATATTTACATATGGGTTCTGAAAATAAACTTAAGATCTTCTTGTAGGTTTTGGTGATTGGGCCTTAAGCTTTGGAAAAAAACCAATATAAAATCATCACTAAGTATAATTAATAGATGAATATGACTACAATTATAAACATTAGAAATAGTCCCTAAATGTATTTAGCTATGTCAACAGAAAGTGATCCCCCTTTTAATAATTAGATACCATTATTTTCTTAGGAAAATTATGAAACATAATGGAATACTTTAGATTATAGGTAAATTCAGAATATCCATGCTTTTGAAGTTAACTACACTTTTTATTTAGTTGCTAATAATTTTTATTTTACATCCAGATTTTTAAAATATATTGTATCAAATAGTAATTGAATCCATGTGGTGAAATGCAAAAATGAGGCTACAGGTTGATTTTTCGCAGAATGCAATATTTTCTAGAAGGAATTATTTCTTATTTGTTAGACGAATTTTTTAGTTGTGATGATTTTAATATTTTAAATCCCTTCTGTGTATTTTAGAATCATTGTGTTTTATTCCCATAATGTGTTAAACTTATAGCATATGCATAATATTAAAAAGGCTGTTTTATAAGTTGTATGCAACAGCTAAATAAGGTCATAAAAATCAGTTTCAGAAGCTGCGGAGGAAATGATTATGGTATTATTATAAAAGTTAAGCAAATAACTTTTTTTTAAAAAAAATTTTGTTTTCTTCCTTAAAGTATTACAAAGAGTGTTATATATGTCTCCTTTTTTTTTCTCCCCTTGACTTTCCCCTGACCTCCCATACCCGCCAGTATCTTGTGTCCATTGGTTATGCTTATATGCATGCATACAAGTCCTTTGGTTGATCTCTTACCCCCGCCCCAACCCTCCCCGGCCTTCACGATGTAGTTTGACAGTCTGTTCGATGTTGCTCTGCCTCTGTATCTATTTTTGTTCATCAGTTTATAATGGTCTTAATTATCCACAAATGAGTGAGATCATGTGGTATTTTTCTTTCATTGACGAGCTTATTTCACTTAGCATAATGCTCTCCAGTTCCATCCATGCTGTTGCAAATGGTAAGAATTCCTTCTTTTTTACAGCAGCATAGTATTCCATCGTGTAGATGTACCACAGTTTTCTAATACATTCATCTGCTGATGGGCACTTAGGCTGTTTCCAAATCTTAGCTATGGTAAATTGTGCTGCTATGAACATAGGGGTGCATATATCCTTTCCGATTGGTGTTTCTGTTTTCTAGGGATATATTCCTAGAAGTGGGATCACTGGGTCAGATTGGAGTTCCATTTTTAGTTTTTTTGAGGAAACTCCATATTGTCTTCCATAGTGGCTGCACCAGTCTGCATTCCCACCAGCAGTGCATGAGTGTTCCTTTTTCTCTGCATCCTCTCCAGCACTTGTTGTTTGTTGATTTGTTGCTGATAGCCATTCTGACAGGTGTGAGATGGTACCTCATTGTTGTTTTGAAAGCAGATAACTTTTTAATCTTGAGAAACTTAAGACATTTTCAAATTCTTGTTTCCAGCTATTTTTAAAAAATTAGCTATCAGTTATATTAAATCCAAATAGTAGAATCATTGTTTTCTTCTGAAAAGACTCTTCTGTGTTCCTTTAAAATATACATTATTTGCTGCTAAGTCCTACGGAAATCACTTAGGGGAAAACAGATCTCTGCATCCACTAGCCAGAAAATATTCTAGTTTTTAATTTTAAATATGGTTCTGAAAAGAGTTTGAGCTACACAGTTATCAGTTTTTTTTTAATTAAATCTTTATTCTTCAGATTATTACATTTGTTCCTCTTTTTTTCCCCCCCATAACTCCCCTCCTCCCAGTTCCCGCCCCACCCTCCGCCCTCACTCCCCACCCACTGTCCTCATCCATAGGTGCACGATTTTTGTCCAGTCTCTTCCCACCTCTCCCACACCCCTTTCCCCCCCAAGAATAGTCAGTCCATTCCCTTTCTATGTCCCTGATTCTATTATAATCAACAGTTCATTCTGTTCATCAGATTATTTATTCACTTGATTCTTAGATTCACTTGTTGATAGATGCATATTTGTTGTTCATAATTTGTATCTTTACCTTTTTCTTCCTCTTCCTCTTCTTAAAGGATACCTTTCAGCATTTCATATAATCCTGGTTTGGTGGTGATGAACTCCTTTAGCCTTTCCTTATCTGTGAAGCTCTTTATCTGACCTTCAATTCTGAATGATAGCTTTGCTGGATAAAGTAATCTTGGTTGTAGGTTCTTGGTATTCATCACTTTGAATATTTCTTGCCACTCCCTTCTGGCCTGCAAAGTTTCTGTTGAGAAATCAGCTGACAGTCGTATGGGTATTCCCTTGTAGGTAACTGAGTTTCTTTCTCTTGCTGTTTTTAAGATTCTCTCTTTATCTTTTGCTCTTGGCATTTTAATTATGATGTGTCTTGGTGTGGTCCTCTTTGGATTCCTTTTGTTTGGGGTTCTCCGCGCTTCTTGGACCTGTAAGTCCATTTCTTTCACCAGGTGGGGGAAGTTTTCTGTCATTATTTCTTCAAATAGGTTTTCAATATCTTGCTCTCTCTCATCTTCTGGCACCCCTATAATTCTGATGTTGGTACGCTTGAAGCTGTCCCAGAGGCTCCTTACACTATCCTCGCATTTTTGGATTCTTTTTTCATTTTGCTTTTCCGGTTGGATGTTTTTTGCTTCCTCGCATTTCAAATCATTGACTTGATTCTTGCGCTCCTCTGGTCTGCTGTCGGGCGTCTGTATAATATTCGTTATTTCAGTCCGTGTATGCTTAATTTCTAGTTGGTTCCCCAATATAAGATCGAGGGTCTTATTAGTTTTCATGTAGATCTCATTAAGTTTATCGGCGGCTTCTAAACAGTTCTTGAGAGACCTTAAAAGTGTGGTTCTGAACTCTATATCTTCCATTGACAATTTTGTCCTGTTTCTTTGTCTCCGCATTTTGTTATGCTTCCTTGGTGCCAGTTATCAGTTTTTTTTTTTTATCATCTGTTTAGCTTTCTAATTATCTTTCCTGATTCTGAGTGTATCTACTTTTTTTATATTGGTTGATTTAAATTTATAACTGACACCAGATAACTATCAGATTAGATAGTAAAATATTAAGGCACATTGCATTATTTGATATAAAGTTTAGTTCTCAGTGTATTAATCACTTTCTTTAGATACATATCTACTTTTGTGAAATATACAAAGAGTTCTTTGCTGAATTATCTTTTATTGAGAAAATAATTATCATGGCTAATTAACACAATATGCAGCTTCCCCTCATCTTACGTCATGGCATTTATAATAAAGGTTATTAGGCTGCAGTTCATTTGTATATGCTTAAATAAATTATTTTTCAGGATATAATAAGTGTTAATAGGAAGCAGGGCAATTATTTTAGACCAGAAAAATTGTGGCAGAGTAGCCTGTGCCTTAAATCCAGTGTGTGAACTATAAATTTAAACTCTCAGAGAGATGGGAGAATGCCAAAGGGAAACCAGAATTCTAAAGTCCTCGCTAGCTTTTTTATGGCATTACCACCTTTACTTTCTTGCCCTTTACTTTCTTGTGGTTGTATTACACCTTTACTTTCTTGTGGTTGTATTACAGCCTTTACAACGCACTACAATATCAAGCAGGGAGGCTACAATAGCAGAACTTTGCCTTATAGTGGTGATGGTGGCAGCTCTAAGATAACTAACTATATGTGACATCCTAAACTTTTGAGTATATGCAGTTTAAATTGAAAATTATCAACTTAATATCTATATAACAATTAAAAATTTTTAGTGAAATATTTTCATTTTTGTAGGAATCAAAAATAAAAAGTGAGTGCATATTCTGTGTTTGGTTCTATACAAGGTACATATCTTTTAGGTAAAGTATGACATGAAATAATTAGAAAATAAAACATTTTATAGAGTAAACTAGAGGCCTGATGCACGAAGATTCATGGGCCTTCCTGCCCCTGGCTGCCGGCACCGCCTTTGCTCCAGCCTGGAGGCACCTTTGTGCCTTCCCACTCTGCCCAGAGGACCGGAGCGGTTGGGGCAGTGTGGAACGCCTGCGTAGTTGCCATGGCAGTGGCGCAAGTGTCCTGCCCGGCCCCTGGCCTCTCAGCACCTGCGCATGCAAATTAACCCGCCATCTTTGTTGGGTTAATTTGCATACTCACTCCTGATTGGCTGGTGGGCGTCACTAAGGTATGGTCAACTTGCATCTTTCTCTTTTATTAGTGTAGATATCACAAATTGAGAAATTTTGCCTTTTTTCCTAGGCCTTTTTTGGCAGATGCCAAAGGATCTGTGATGTGATTAAAAAGTGAGAAAATTTGTATAAGGCGAACTGGGTTATTGCAACCATTATCTGTACTAGGATACTGGCAAATGATTAACTTGCCTTTCATTACCATACTGAGGCGCTAAATGCTTTTGTACCTAATTATTTCATAGGGAAATCCTTTCTGTTACCCTGAATGAAAACTGATTCGGATTATTATAGTGCTGATATTTGCCAATATGATGTACTTTTTCTATATCAAATTCTTAAGAACCTAAATTACTGTCCCTGTGGATTTGTACAATTAGATGTTTATTACCATAGCTATTTTTAGTTACCTGTATTAGACTTTTCATTCTTGTTGTAGCTTCAGATACTTGAATTCAGTTTGAGGTAGAGGTTGTAGTAAGCTCTTTGAAAATAGAAAAGCCATTTTTTTTCATGTTTGCCACTCATGTGCATAACCTATTCCTCTTCAGTAAAACTGGTCCTGCTTTTTGTCCAATATATAATAATTCATTAACATTATAAAGCTGGCATTGCCAGCTGTTCAGCTGGACTATTTGATATTGTTTCATTGTCCTCTCTTAGCCAGGTTATACAGTCTCTGGAAAGAATATCAGAAAGCCAGAGCTCTTAAAAAAAAAAAAAAAAAAAATATATATATATATATATATATATATATATATATATATATACACACACACACACACACACACACACACACACACACACACACTTATTAACTTCAGAGAAGAAGGGAAAGGAGAGATAGAAACATCAACCATGAGAGAGAATCATTGATTGGCTGCCTCCTGCACGCTCCTCCAGTGGGTATCAAGCCCACAACCTGGGCGGGAATCAAATCTGTGACCTCCTGGTTCATAGGTTGACACTCAACCACTGAGCCATCATGGTTGGGCAGAAAGCCAGATCTCTTAGTTGGACCTTTCTCACTGGGAAGAGCGGTGCTGGATAGAATGGTGAGAAAATGGCAGCACACTAGCAACTTGGGAACTACCATCCTTCCATTTCTTTTTATTTTTTTAAAAAAAGATTTTTAGTTTGTTAAGCAGATTATATTTTTGTTTGTTAAGTAATTGAATTACCATTCCCTGATTCAAGACTGAGGATTGAAAGAGGTCATTTAGAGGACCAGCATTAGGAGACCTGAGGAAATTATCTGAAACCACCATCTCTTAACTGCCCAGATGGTGGGTGAATTCCACATCCCCTGCTTTCCCCACTTTTGATCTGTTATTCATATAAATATTAAGACCTTAGCGATAGAAGACTATTTTCTTGACTACCATATGAATCAGAGATAGAGCTGGGCATGATGTTGGTTAGATGAAGAACTCTGAACTTGGAAATCATTGAGTCTGGTTCTTCTACTGTTTACTAGTAGGGTTCAAGCAAGTCATTTTCTCTTTGGTTGCTTCTATTTCCTTTTATGGATTTGGTCTAGATATCCTAAGAATATATTCAGGTCTAAAATTCTTTTATGGCAATTTTTTTTGTCATAAAGAATTTTTCAAAGACTTATCTTTTCTTCTGTGGGTCAGAAAAGTTGTTATTCTCTTTATGTTTTTATTGTATGTAGAGGCTATGAAAATGAAAATATAATTATGGGAAGTTTGAAGACACTAGAGAAATAGCCTGGTCTACCTTCCCAGTACATGATAATTAGAATTGTCATAAGTCTTCAGAATTAAGTATGTAGAGTATGTAGAGTGGAGTTTTGATTAAAGATTATCTAAGGCAGAAATTTACTTTTCAAAATGGAGATTGTTTACTTTAGGGAGTTTTGTTTTAAGACTATAACAAGCATGGAAATAGGAAAGGGAATAAGCAGAGGAATTTCTGGAGATATTTTTTAATCAACAAAACTGGGTTTTTTACCTTGACTATGGTGTGCTAATGTGGTGAGTCTCCACTTCCCTTTCCTCACCTGAAGTTTTGTGATTGGAAGCAGTGGAGAGAGAATAGAGGGAGAATTATTGACAATTTATGGGTTGGAAGATGAGAACACTGCTAAACCTACATCTTCTGCTGGTATTTTAGCTAATAAGACCTGAAAAGATTTGCATGGTATTAATCTCTTTTTTAAAAAAATATATTTTATTAATTTTTTACAGAGAGGAAGGGAGAGGGATAGAGAAATAGAAACATTGATGAGAGAGAAACACCGATCAGCTGCCTCCTCCATGCCCCCTACTGGGGATGTGCCCGCAACCAAGGTACATGCCCTTGACCAGAATCGAACCTGGGACCTTTCAGTCCGCAGGCCGACGCTCTATCCACTGAGCCAAACTGGTCACGGCTCTCTTAATCTCTTAATCTCTTGCATGGTAAGATTCCATGATCTTAATCTCTTCTCAATTCTATTTTCTGGGTTTAAATCCAATTTCTGCCGCGTTGCTGATCGTGTTGTAGAACTTGGTGATGGCAGACACGATGGTGTAGTTGTCCTCGCACCAGTCTGCCTCTGAACTGCCAGCCCGCAGCTGATCCCTCCAGTACAGGATGCTATGGCCTCTCTGGGGCATTGGAGCAGGTGCTCCTGCAGCCAAGAAGCCAGAGCTGCTGCTGTACGCCAGCCACTTCTTCTTCCTTTTGACAAATTTACCTTTAAGTTCCCTTATCACAAAAGTAATTTTTAAAAATTTATCCTAGCTGAAACCGGTTTGGCTCAGTGGATAGAGCGTCGGCCTGCGGACTGAAGGGTCCCAGGTTCGATTCCGGTCGGGGGCATGTACCTGGGTTGCGGGCATATCCCCAGTAGGAGATGTGCAGGAGGCAGCTGATCGATGTTTCTCGCTCATCAATGTTTCTAACTCTCTCTTTCTCTCCCTTCTTCCTCTCTGTAAAAAGTCAATAAAATATATATTAAAATAAATTTATCCTAATAAAATTTTGTCCAGTCATGAATAGTAGCTTTTGAAAATATAAAACCCTTCAATTTTGCATCATCTTTTGTGTGTAGGTGGGAGAAAGGGTGAAAGTTTGTTTATTTGACTGGTTATTTTTGTTTCAGGGAAACTATAGATCTAATGGATAGTTAAGTAGGGTCAATATATTTTTCTAAATTATTAACATTGCATTTCCTGTACTTCATATTGAAGCCATTATTTTATTCTGGTAGGCTCATAGCTGGCAACCTGGAATAAAAAATCCATACCGTGGTGTTGTAGTATGGCCTGTTCCTGAAAACATTGAAATCACTGTGACACTTTTTAAGGTAAGTTTCATTTTTATAAATTAAAGAATTTATTATATAATCACTAGGGGCCCGGTGCACGAAATTCGTGCACTGGGTGGGGGGGGGGTAATGTCCCTCAGCCCAGCCTGCCCCCTCTCACATACTGGGAGCCCTCAGGCGTTGACCCCCATCACCCTCCAATCGCAGGATCGGCCCCCAGCCCAGGCCTGATGCCTCTGGCCTAGGCGTCCGGCCCGGGCAGCGGGGACCCACAGCTGCAGCGGCCCCGCGATCGTGGGCTTCGCTTTAGGCCCAGGCAAGGGACCCCTAGCTCCCGGGACTGCCAGCTTCAACCGTGCCCAGCTCCCATTGCTGGCTCCACCCCTACTTCCTGCTATCACTGGCCAGGGCGGAAAAGGCACCTGATTCTCTGATCATGGCTGGGGGGCAGTGCCGGGAGCCGGTCCATGCTTGCTGTTTCAAGGGACCTGGCATATATGGCATACGGTTCTTAAAATGTTTGCTCACCTTCTTGGCACTATGTGTTTTAACCAAGGTCACCTCTCCGAGAAAGGTTGAATCCCCAGGTAGGGATTTTCCCCTGAAGTTAGGGAGGGAATAAAATCCCTCAACTAAGTGCCAGGCGGGTAATTAATCACTTTAACTATGAGCAATCATGCTTAAGCTACATAATCTTTACTCCCTGGAATGGAGATAAGAAACGCCCTAACCTTTGTAATAGAGATTGATAGGATTGAATCAACTGGTATAAATACAGTTGTAACAAGACGGCAGAACACAGAACTCAGGAGACAGAATTCAGAAGACAGAAAGACACAGAACTTAGAACACAGGGCTTGGAAGACAGGACCAAGAGAGACAGAGCCTAGGCACAGAACCTACACAGAACGTTCTCTAGAGACAGAAGAACTTCGCTGGCGAGAGCATGCCGGAGGATCCTGGACAGGGACTGGCCTGGGAGCCTGGATGGAGCCTGGCTGGAGAACCTAGCGAGGGAACATGGCTACAGAACCTGGCTGGAGATCCTAAGCAGAACCTCTCTGGAGATCCGGGCTGGAGATCCTGGCTAGGCTGCTGATCAACTGAACACTGTCTCCGTGTCATTCCTTCATCGCCAACTCCGTCCACGCCTTTGGGGACCCCTGGACCTGCTGGGGTTGGACCCCGGCAGGGCAGGGCAAAGGCGGCCCCAGGGCCGCCTTAGCCCTGCCCCCCAGCTCTTAGCTCCCCCCTGGGTTTCCGATCACTGTCAGTGGCAGGGGTCTTCTTCCTGCTTTCCCTTTCGCCTCCCTGCATTGTGCCTACATATGCAAATTAGCCACCATCTTGTTGGCAGTTAACTGCCAATCTTAGTTGGCAGTTAATTTGCATATAGCCCTGATTAGCCAATGAAAAGGGTATCGTCGTATGCCAATTACCATTTTTCTCTTTTATTAGTGTAGATGATTCTAAATGAGAGAATATTTCACTATTAATGGTTCTATGCATTGGGGTCCAACCTGGTACCTTAATGTGCATTATTTTTAGGGATATAGCAGTTTATTAACAATGCAAGGGTATCAGGGTATTTCATGGTCTATAAAGTCAGAATAATTTGGTAGTCCTTTTGAACGTATTATAATTAATATACTTCTTTTTCTACTTCCTATGTTCTATCCATGGGAAAATTTATAGTGCTTTTCCTTTAAGAAAGTTGTGGTTTGTGGAATTCTTAGTTCTGAGCCTCATTTTGTTAGTCATGTTTGTCTAATACCAAGATATGTTTTAAAATGAGCATTTGATAAATACTTTAACAACTGATATCTCAATTTTGAAAACATACTTTAATAAATACTACTTTTATAATTATTCACAGTGTGTGTATACATTTTTGGGGGATACCCTATAGTATTAGAAGATAAATTTTAAATTTATATTTGGTAAATATTTTACTGATATTAATATTTTACTTATTTTTTTAAAAAATGTTCTTATTGATCTTTTAGAGAGAAAGGAAGGGAGAGGAATAGAGAGAGAGAAACATCAGTGAGAGAGAAACATCATTGATTGGCTGCCTCCTGCATACCCCCTACTGAGGATTGAGCCCATAACCTGGGTATGTGCCCTGACCAGGAATCGAACCGGCAGCCTCTTGGTTCCTGGGTTGATGCTCAACCACTGAGCTAGACATGCTGGGCTTGATATTAATATTTTATAAATATGGCTTAAAAGCAAAATTCTAGTGTAAATTCAAAGTGTAAATCCAAAAATACAGGTGTCCATATACCTACCAGCCTGTTTTATATACATGTTTTTTTTCTTGAAAGTTTTCCATATTTCTGGAAACATTATAATGTATTTCTTGCAGATATGATGATAAAGTACTAACATATTTACTTTCCTAACCAACTCCTTATCTACTTCAAAAAAAAGAGTGGAGACAACCTTTTTAGCCTCTTTGAAAATGATGAAATAAGAAAACGAATGCTTTATTTATCCTTTTTTTTTTAATATTACTGTTATTGGCTTTATAACATTATTTGATTATGCTTGTCATATATATATACTACTAGGGGCCCAGTGCACGAAATTCGTGCACTGGGTGTGTGTGGAGGGGAGTGTCCCTCAGCCCAGCCTGCCCCCTCTCACATACTGGGAGCCCTCAGGCATTGACCCCCATCACCCTCCAATCGCAGGATCGGCCCCCAGCCCAGGCCTGATGCCTCTGGCCTAGGCGTCCAGCCCGGGCAGCGGGGACCCACAGCTGCAGCGGCCCCGCGATCGTGGGCTTCGCTTTAGGCCCAGGCAAGGGACCCCTAGCTCCCGGGACTGCCAGCTTCAACCGTGTCCAGCTCCCATCGCTGGCTCCACCCCTACTTCCTGCTATCACTGGCCAGGGCGGAAAAGGCACCTGATTCTCCAATCATGGCTGGGGCCGCCTTTGCCCTGCCCCCCAGCTCTTAGCTCCCCCCTGGGTTTCCGATCACTGTCAGTGGCAGGGGACTTCTTCCTGCTTTCCCTTTCGCCTCCCTGCATTGTGCCTACATATGCAAATTAACCGCCATCTTGTTGGCAGTTAACTGCCAATCTTAGTTGGCAGTTAATTTGCATATAGCCCTGATTAGCCAATGAAAAGGGTAGCTCGTACGCCAATTACCATTTTTCTCTTTTCTTAGTGTTGATTAGTGTTGATACTTGGTTTGCCTAAAATAAGGGGTGAGACAGTAGCTACTCTTCCTGTTCTCCAGGAGGACCAGAGCTGTCCCATTGCCCTTTAGCCAGCTGTCCTAAAAACCTGTTATTAAACCCCTGTAATCCATATTTTTTCTACTGGAATAATACAGTAAGATTAGAAGTTAATTGTGAGACCTTTGGAGTATTTAATTTAATTCTCACAGCAACCCTAAGGTTCTATGATTATTTCCATTGTATTGAGATTAGAAACAAAGGTAACTTGCTCAGTTTCACTGTGATTTAGCCCCCTTCTTCTTTTTTTGTTTTGTTAATCCTCACCCAAGGATATTTTTTCCATGGACTTTTTAAAGAGAGGAGAAGGGTGTAAGTGAGGGAGGGAAGGAGGGAGAAAAGGAGGGAGGGAAAGAGGGAGGGAGGGAGAGAAGAGAGAGAGAGAGAGAGAGAGAGAGAGAGAGAGAGAGAGAGAGAGAGAGAAACATCAATGTCAGAGAGATACATCGATTGGTTGCCTCCCGAATGCTGGGGATGGAATCTACAACCCAGGTACATGCCTCTGACTGGGAGTCAAACCCGAGACCCTCCCATGTGTGGTCTGACGCTGTAGCCACTGAACAACACCGACCAGGGCTAGTTCTTTTCTGTATTCTACGTTGTACTGCCTATTCTGTAATCAAAAGACTTTGACTATAGATTACAACAGCAGCAAGATCTCTGACATTCTTGAAGAATTTTAAGTAATCTCTTGAGTGTTTTGATTCAGTCTGTTGTTTATATTGGTAAAGTAAATGAATGGACAGAGCTATAAAACTTTTTTTAAAAAGAGCATGACAGTGAAGAGGAGTTAGAATAGAGCTGATAAATAGGGGACAGCCATGTGTTTAAGGAAAGGATGTACACTGAGTGATTCTGAGTTGAAAGTGGCTGTTGAAATATGTCACTTGGAGGATTAGGAGATAAGTGTTGTTTTCAAGTACTGATGAGAATGTTCAGCATATCCTTATCACTGAACTTTTATGACTTTGAGTGTTATACTGTGTAGGAAAATAAAACACACACCCAAATACCTCTTCCTGCCTCATTTGCTGTATCACTTGTGCTAAGGCAGCTTTGTGACCATTTAAAATATTTAAAAAATATTTCAGTCAACATTTTTATCTTCCTGACTCCCCCATCCCACCAGAATTATAACAGAGAAAAGTAAATCAAGTAAAAAAAAACTTCATTTTTTCATGATAATTTTTGGATCTTGTTTTTGAATATCATTGAAAATATTCAAGAGAAAAACTTTTTCACATTTTCCCCCTTTTAAATTTTACTTTAATAAAGTTTACAATTCCCTTAATCTAATCTTGAAACTTGTAAATAGGAAAAGACTACTTTAAACCCTCTTTGTTGGAAGTATTTTATTCACAGAGGTGTGCTCATAGTCGAGGTGCATTTTAAACAACTTATCAATGTTTTTTTTTTTCTGTGATTTAACTAGAAATTAATTTCTTCAGTCTGCACGCTTGTTTTAGAAATTTGAATTAGATTGAAAATATCTGATGCTAGTAAAAGAATAACTAGCCTTTTAGGGTTTTGAGAAGGAAAAAAAGGCTCTTTAAGCCATTTTCAATTTTTCTCTCTACTGCAGTGGTATGAGAGGAGACTCGAGCAGTGATTTACACCCCTTTTCATCTCATGGCACACATAAATTAATTACTAAAATTCTGCAGCACACCAAAAAATATGTTTTTGCAGATCTGGCAAAAAAAAAAAAAAAAAGGTATAATGAAATTCATACTGGGTAGCTATTGTTGTGTTGGCTGTTGTCATTTTTTTATTTCACAATATAAGGAAAAGAGGTTAGTCAATACCCCTGACTAAATAGTCAGGTAATGCTTGTTTTAAAAGTTCTTGGGGCACACCAGTTGAAAATCACTGCTCTGGAGCAGCGGTTGCCAACCTTTCAGACCTCACGGACCACCAGTGGTCCGGTGCCTGGAGCCAGTCCATCCTTGCTGTTTCAAGGGACTTGGCATATATGGCATACGGTTCTTAATATGTTTGCTCATCTTCTTGGCGCTGTGTTTTAACCAAGGTCACCTCTCCGAGAAAGGTTGAATCCCCAGGTAGGGATTTTCCCCTGAAGTTAGGGAATAAAACCCCTCAACTAAGTGCCAGGCGGGTAACTAATCACTTTAACTATGAACAATCATGCTTAAGCTACATAATCTTTACTCCCTGGAATGGAGATAAGAAATGCCCTAACCTTTGTAATAGAGATTGATAGGATTGAATCAACTGGTATAAATACAGATATAACAAGACAGCAAGAGACAGAACTTATAAGACAGAACTCAGAACACAGAACTTAGAACACAGGGCTTGGAAGACAGGACCAAGAGAGACAGAGCTTAGAAGAGAATTCAGAAGACAGAACCTACACGGAGCCTAGAGACAGAAGAACTTCTCTGGAGAGAACATGGCAAAAGATCCTGGACTGAACCTGACTACAGAAATATGGCAAGAGAACCTGACTAGAACCTGGGACCGAACCTGGCTGGAGGTCTCAGACAGAACCTGGCTGGAGAACCTAGCAAGAGAACATGGCTACAGAACCTGGCTGGAGATCCTAAGCAGAAGAACCTCTCTGGAGATCGAGACCAGAACTTGGCTGGAGATCCTGGCTAGGCTGCTGATCAACTGAACGCTGATCTCCGTGTCATTCCTTCTTCGCCGACTCCGTCCACACCTTTGGGGAACCCCTGGACCTGCTGGGGTTGGACCCCGGCAGTCCGGGTTCCTTAAACCAGCGGTCACCAACCTTTTGGACCTCGGGACCACCAGTGGTCCACGAATCACCGGTTGGCGACCACTGCTCGAGTAGGACACAAAGAACACTTAATTGATTGAAGCTAAAAGCAGTCTTCATTACAAATGTTTTTGTCTAGTGAATAGCATAGTTATTTATGTAGATACTAGAGGCCCGATGCACGAAATTCGTGCAAGTGTAGGCCTTCCTTCCTCCGGGTGCCGGCACTGGCTTTCCTCTGGCACCCAGGACCCAGGCTTCCCTCTGGCCCAGCTTTGTCTGGAAGGACATCTGGTCTAATTAGCATATTACCCTTTTATTATTATAGATGCCATTTTGAAGTGTCTTGAAAATGAACATTACTGTTGCTATTTTACATATTTTTACTCACTTTGCTGTATCAGATGTGTCCCTTGGTCCCATTGAAATTATTCTTTTAGGGGTAGTACATCATTGGTGTTTAAAAATAATATTTCAGCCATTGCCAGTGAATGTTGTTCCATGCCGGAATACAAAACTGAGATCTAAAAGATGTATGGTCCCAAGTGAACGACTAATAGTATTAAAAATATGTACTAGCTGTGCTGCAGCTAGGCTGCATTCCTCAACAAAATGAGGGGGGAGGACAAGCAGGGTGGGTGGTAAAATGTCTCTTTCCTGAGCAGTGTGTCTCGCTTTATTACTTAGTCTCTAAAGTAGCACTGTTTGTGCCTTAAATTCCCCATGGAAAAGCTTTTCAAGCTTTATTATAGTACTAGGGGCCCGGCGCACGAAATTCGTGCACTGGGTGTGTGTGTGGGGGGGGGGCGGGGAGTGTCCCTCAGCCCAGCCTGCCCCCTCTCACATACTGGGAGCCCTCAGGCGTTGACCCCCATCACCCTCCAATCACAGGATCGGCCCCTTGCCCAGGCCTCACGCCTCTGGCTGAGGCGTCCGGCCCGGGCAGCGGGGACCTGCAGTGGCAGCGGGGAGGGGGGGGGGGGCCGCGATCGCGTGGGCTCCGCCCCTGCCTCTGCAGGATGCCTCTGGCTGAGGCGTCCGGCCCAGGCAGCGGGGACCCACAGCTGCAGCGGCCCCGCGATTGTGGGCTTTGCTTTAGGCCCAGACAAAGGGCCCCTAGCTCCTGGGACTGCCAGCTTCGACCATGCCCAGCTCCCATCGCTGGCTCCACCCCTACTTCCTGCTATCACTGGCCAGGGTGGAAAAGGCACCTGATTCTCTGATCATGGCTGGGGGGCAGGGCAAAGGCGGCCCCAGGGCCGCCTTTGCCCTGCCCCCCAGCTCTTAGCTCCCCCCTGGGTTTCCGATCACTGTCAGTGGCAGGGGGCTTCTTCCTGCTTTCCCTTTCACCTCCCTGCATTGTGCCTACATATGCAAATTAACCACCATCTTGTTGGCAGTTAACTGCCAATCTTAGTTGGCGGTTAATTTGCATATAGCCCTGATTAGCCAATGAAAAGGGTATTGTCGTACGCCAATTACCATTTTTCTCTTTTATTAGTGTAGATTTTCTGTCCATAAACCTAGTTCATGGGCTGGGCCAGTCTGGGCAAACAAATATCAAGTAGAGTTCTCTATCTTTCTTTCCCTTTTACCCTTTTCTACCACTCCCTGCCCATTACCACCAAAGAAACTCCTTTTTGAAAGGTTTTTATCCTATTTGTGTGAATTTACTGATAGAAATAGTTGCCTTAATACAGTTTAGAATCAGTTGCTACTGTGCTATTGCAGTGGGAAAAAAATAAGTAAACACATATAAAGAAGTAAAACTAACAAGTTTTGACTTTATCCTGTAGGTATATAGGAGTCATTAAAGAAATTTGAGTTGGTACTAACATTGTTAGAATTGTGCTTTGGGAGAATCAATGTGTACAAGATTGATTGGAGGACAGACAGACTGAGAATGCTGCAGTTGTTTTTATTCAGGCACCGTGGTAAGGACCGAAACTAGGCTGTGGCAATAGAAACAGAAGATAAATAATAGTCTAAACTGGAATCAGACATGAAAAAGATGCTTCCCTAGGAGTAGCATGTGGGACCTGAGACCCAGAAGGGGAATAGCAGAGCCGTTCTCCCTCTTAGATTGGAATGTTGAGCCAAGTCTCCTCTATTTAAATATTGTTGCACTCTCAATATTTTCATCCCTCCCCCTTCTCTAATAATGGAAGTGACCTTGAATAACTTAATTGTACATATGATGGGACCCCACTACTTTTTTTTTATGTTTTATACTCTGTTGCGTTTTGCTTTTACTTACTAGTATTCTAATATCTGTAGAAGCCCTAAACCATCTCTCCTGGCTCACATGCTTTCTCTTCATAAAGGTTTTCATGTTCATTTCTGTAAAAAGTGATGTGTTGTTTACAAGTATTTGGTGAGACCATGTATTTCATTCAGTACATATTTATTTCGATTATTTTTTTTTTATTAGAAAGCAAAGACAACTACTAGTATATTTGAATCCATATAACACCTCTACAGTCCCTTATATATAACTAGAGGCCTGGTGCACAAAAATTTGTGCACTCAGGGAGGAGGGGGGATCCCTCAGCCCGGCCTGTGCCCTCTCGCAGTCTGGGACCCCTCGGGAGATAATGACCTGCTGGCTTAGGCCTGCTCCCGGGTGGCAGAGGGCAGGCCCAATCCCTAGGTGCAGCCCCTGGTCGGGCTCAGAGCAAGGCTGATTGGAGAATTGGGGCGCCTTCCCCTGTCATGCACAGAGCAGGGCAGATCGGGAGGTTGCGATGCCACCCTCAGTCACGCTCAGGGTAGGGCCGATTTGGGGGTTCAGGCACCGCCCCCTGTCACACTCAAGGCAGGGTCTATGGGGAGGTTGCGGTGCCACCCCCTGTCATGCACAGAGGAGGGCCAATCAGGGGGTTGGAGCGATGCCCCCTGTCACGCACAGAGCAGGGCCAATCAGGGGGGTTGGAGCGATGCCCCCTCTCATGCACAGAGCAGGGCCAATCAGGGGGTTGGGGCGCTGCCCCCTGTCACGCACAGAGCAGGGCCCATCGGGGGGGGGGGTTGGGGCTTCGTACCCTGTCACACACAGAGCAGGGTCAATCAGGGGGTTGGGGAGCTCCCCGCTGTCATGCACAGAGCAGGGCCGATCAGGGGGTTGGGGCGCCACCCTCTATCACCCACAGGGCAGGGCAGATCAGGGGGTTGGGGTGCCGCCACTGTCACACTCAGGGCAGGGCCGATGGGGAGGTTATGGCTCTACCCCGTCACACACAGAGCAGGGCCCGTGGTGGGGGGTGTTGGGGCACCGCACCCTGTCACACACAGAGCCGCAGGGCGATCAGGGAGTTGGGGAGCTCCCCCCTATCAGGCACAGAGCAGGGCTGATCAGGGGGTTGGGGCGCCTTCCCCTGTCATGAACAGAGCAGGGCAGATAGGGAGGTTGTGGCCCCGCCCCCTGTCACACACAGAGCCGCAGGGCGATCAGTGGGTTTGGGCTCTGCCCCCTGTCACACTGATCCCGGCACTGGGAGGCCTCGCGGCTCCGCTGATCCTGGTGCTGGGAGGCATATTACCCTTTTACTATATAGGATAGAGGCCTGGTTCATGGGTGGGGTTGGCTGGTTTGCCCTGAAGGGTGTCCTGGATCAGGGTGGGGGTCCCCACTGGGGTGCCTGGCCAGCCTGGGTGAGGGGATGATGGCTGTTTGCAGCTGGTCACACACCATTCAGGGTGGGGGTCCCCACTGGGGTGCCTGACCAGTCTGGGTGAGGGGCTGAGGTCTGTTTTCAGGCCGACTGAAGCTCCCAACTGCTCCTTTTTTTCTTTTTTCTTTTTTTATTCTGGGCCAGCTTTAGCTCTGGCTCCAGCTCTGAGGCCTCTGCTGCTGAAACCAGGTATCTGGTTTGTTTGGGTTCTATAATCGAAACAATGTATAACTCCAGCTCTGAGATCTTGACCGGCTGAAAGCAGGTTTCTGGGGTTTTCTTTAGCTTCTATATTTGTTACAGTGTTTCTTAAACTGCAAGCTCAGAGGCCAGCAAGGCAGGCGGGGAACGTTGGAGTCCTCCGTCACTGAAGCAAGCAAGCCTCATGTTAGCTTCCAGCTGCCTGGCTGCTGGCCGCCATCTTGGCTGGCAGTTAATTTGCATATCGCCCTGATTAGCCAATGGAAAGGCTAGCGGTCGTATGCTAATTACCATGTTTCTCTTTTATTAGATAGGATAAGTATCTAATAAATATTTATCAAATAAATACTTGCAAAAATGTCCTTTTTTTTTAAGTTGTGTTTGGTTGTAGGATTGATTATCCTTCAATATATCAATAGCCATACCAGTTTGCCATTTTATGTAGAGTATTAGGGCCTTTGCAGTGCTTTGAAATCCCAGATGTTTACATAACCTCTGCTCAGAAGAAAGCCTTGCCTCAAGTGATACTTTTAATTTAAAATATTTACATGTATAAAAATGAAGGCAGGGCTTTGTAGAAGCATCTAATATCTAAATAAAGTGCTTCTTAATAGTTTTCGCTATCTGTCTTTGATCGGGTTTCTTTTTATCTTGTCATCTATGTAATGCTGGAAGATGATATGCATCAATATAAGTGAAATAGAGTATTTCTCAATATAAAATAATGCTTTAAATTTAGGGAAATAGAGTAAGCCGTTCTGCCTAAAATGTTGATAAAGCTGAAAACAAGGCAGCCTGCATTTTATTGCTTGATTGATTACATTAAAGAAATGTGGCTCTTTTGGTTGTAGCATTGTTCCATGCACCAGAAGGTCATGGATTCAGTTCCCGATCGGGGCATGTATGGAGGCAACTGATGATGTCTCTCTCTTACATTGATGGTTTTTTCTCTCTCTCCCTTCCTCCCTTTCTAAAATCAATTAAAAAAAAAGAAATGTATATCAACTTTATAATTTTGCTTTTATTACAGGATCCTCATGCAGAGGAATTTGAAGATAAAGAGTGGACATTTGTCATCGAAAATGTAAGCTAATGGCAAAGTCTGTCTTCTTTAACATTTTTACTATATACATTACTAAGCTACGCTAGCATTTTGGTAATAGGAGTAATGTTGCCTTATAAAATTAAATAGTGATTTAAAAGTAAAAATGCGCCAAAACCGGTTTGGCTCAGTGGATAGTGCGTCGGCCTGGGGACTGAAAGGTCTCAGGTTCGATTCCGATCAAGGGCTTGTACCTGGGTTGCGGGCACATCCCCAGTGGGGGGTGTGCAGGAGGCAGCTGATCGATGTTTCTCTTTCATCGATGTTTCTGACTATCTCTCTCCCTTCCTCTCTGTAAAAAATCAATAAAATATATTTTTTTTAAAAAAAGTAAAAATGCTCTTCAGTACTGAATTATATATGTATTTTGGGGGCTTGAGGGAAAGACTATGTCTTCTTCAACTTTTTATCTGTTCAGCATATAGCATGGTGCTTCTCACAGCAAATTTTCATTTAAACATTTGTTGAATGAAATCATGAGTGACCTTTGAAATCTTTTTAAAATAAAGCACATGCTTTACTTTTTGTTTGGGTTGAGGGATTCTAGATTGGTGCTTTAATAATCTTCAATTTACATATTGTGGAATTTAAGTGACTGGCAGGTAGGTGTTTAATAATATATTTGAATAGGGATTAGGGAAGATAGGCAATGGAAATATAGTAAATTAAAAAGAGTGTGGGTTCTGGAGTCAGATATTTCAAGCTCTAGCTCTTTCACTTACAAGCTCTGTGATCTTGGTTAGTTTCTTAACTTCTCAGCCATAATGGTTGTTGTGAGGATTAAATACTTAATTTTAATGAATATTAGTTTTTATAATTATCGTCATTGTTATCATGACCAGCATTAAAGTTCTATAATATATTTATAACAGATTTTAACATGCTTTGCAGCATATATTTCCTTCCCAAGTTAGCATATTGCGTGACCTTGTTTTATATCTCAGTGATAAAAGGATTCTTACACTTTTTCCAGCAGTAACTGGGCCATTTTTAGTCTGAACGATCTGGGAAGCTTGGGAGGAAGGTCAGGTCCAAGCATAGCAAGTGGAGTTCTGATGGCTGGATATCAAGCCGATATCATGTTGAAGGTTCACACATGTTAACAACACTCTGGCTTTTCTGTAATGATAGATTTGAACATTTTACTTTGAATAGCCACTGAAGTTTTAAAAACAAACAGACTTAGATTTCTTGAAATTAGTTACAGCTTCAAAAGCTAGCTTTCATTCTCACATCAGGAACTTCTCCCCAATGTATGTTCTTTCAGTTTTCAATGTGCATGGTTGTGTTATACATCGAATCTAAAGTCTGTTTGTTAAGTTGATGTATGAAAGAATTAAATTTGGGTTGTAATTAATGGTAAAATGTGTAAAAAAATGGTAACTTTATATTTGTTTAGAAAGGTGTTTTTACAACCCAATTACTCTTAGGATAGGGAAGCATATCAGTTCTAAATTTTTAAAGAATAGGTTATGAACTAACTAACCTACTGAAAGGTGGAAGTAAAAAAAAAAAAAAAAAAAAAAAGCTATATGGTATTTTGTGTTATATATTTTATAAAGGTGTTTTAAATGTCAATAGAGAAATATTAAAATTTTAAATGAAAGAGATGTTAAGTGGATCATGAGATAAAAGGGTATATTTTGAGTTATCCTTTTCCTTTGGAGTTATGTGTTTCTCAAGTCAGAAAGTATATTTGATATCCTTTTAATGATATTTATTAAAGCTCATTTTGTTCATTTGTATATTTCTTACTCAAATAGTTGAAGTTGCTAGAAATGTGACTGTGAGGTAAGGAAATGACGTTAGCAGGAAAACGGAAAATAAAATATGTTAGTATTCCTTCTGTAAAAATGTTTATTAATGAATTAGACTTACAAAAATTCAAGAAACATAATATAGATGACTTTGAACTATTATTCATATTGTTTATAAAACCAACATTTTTTTTAAACTATTACTAGAGTTAAATTTTACTATGCCATCCAATGATTCTAAAAACCTTAACTCTGAGTTATGTAGTGGGTAAAACACTGGACTTGTGGAGATTCTCAGCCATCATTATGCTTTTTAATAGTATAATGTCTCTTGACTCTCTGCCTCATACTCTTATTTGAAAATAATAAATTTTTCTTTCTCCCATATCATAGTATAGAGAAAACATGAACTTTTGGTTGGGTTAGAATTGACTATAAATCCTGATTTTGTATCTTCAAAGCTGGTGACCCTCAGTAGATTATATTCTAGGACTTAGTTTCTTCATCTAAAAGTAAAGTTTTTTTGTTTACTGATCTCAGAGGGCTTTTCCTTGGTTTCTGACTTTGTTTTAGTTGATAGAAATATTTTATTAACTTTTTGAAAATTACCTTTTTGTAGATCAAATTTTTGGTTTTCAAGTTCATGAAGAATTAAATATTTAAAATAATTAACTAGTATACCATTTTGGAATAAATTAATGTCTCCCTAATTTATATCTTTCTTTAAAAATCCATATCTCTATATGTATTTTCTGTATACTTTTAAATCTGGAATGGAATATGAGTATTGTTGTGAGTTTCTTATTCTGAACTTCTTAGCACAACAGTTTTATTCCCTCCTACTTCTTGTTTCTATAATAGCTACTTTCTATGTCAAATTAAAAAAAAAGAAAATTAACTTGTGTGGGTGAAAAAAAGGTGAAGGGTCTAAGAGGTATACCCTTCTAGTTATAAAATAAGTCAGTGCGATGACAGATTACAGATGGTTACAAGATTTATATCAGTCATCACTTTGAAAGGTATGTAAATGTTGAATAACATTTCTTGTATTCAACATAATATTGTATGTCAACTGTAGTTTAATTTATTTTAAAAATGGAAAATTGAATTGTGGTATAAACTTGCTTTTCATATTGAGGAAGATACTAGTCATTCTAGCAGAAATCTGATTTCTCAGCTATGGGTATGAAAAAAGTATACCCATCTTTTAAGAGGTAGCAAAACTTAGAGAGAAATCTAGGTATTGAAGATCTAATTTGAAGAAAATTAAAATTAATCAGAATGTGGGAGGGAGGCAGTTTTTCAGCTGTCAATAATGATGACAATAATTAATAATGCTTGCTAGGAACCCAAATGCAATAAAATAACGTTTATTAGATGAATTTCTTATGATTTTATTATTACTGGCTTAAAGCTATTTTTATAGCAAGTTTTTTTTTAGAGACAAGGAATTTGTCTATTTTGCTAGCACCATGTTTATTTTTTAAAAGAGTTGTTAAAGAGAGAAAGGTAAATATTAAATACATCTATTATCATATTTACTTATATTGTATATAGTTACCAGATTTTGGAGGTATTGTGAAATTGCTGTGTTCTTTTTTTTTTTTTTATATTTCATTGATTTTTCACAGAGAGGAAGAGAGAGGGATAGAGAGTTAGAAACATCGATCAGCTGCCTCCCGCACACTCCCCACTGGGGATGCGCCCGCAACCAAGGTACATGCCCTCGACCGGAATCGAACCTGGGACCCTTGAGTCCGCAGGCCGACGCTCTATCTGCTGAGCCAGGGCTGCTGTGTTCTTAATACACGGGAAAAAGCATGAATGTACGTTATAACCAAATCATTTAAAATATATAACTTAAAAGAGAATATAATAAGTTACATACTTTAAATTAGAATAACTATCCCAAATTGTGATCTATCTAATCTCAAAGGATGAGGTAGTATAATTAAACCTAAAATAAAACAAAAAGAAAGGTAGTGTATTCTTTCCCGGAAAATAGACCAGGATTGGGCAGGAACTTAATTTCTTTCTGCCTGGACCAACTCCTATATAGTGAGAGGAATAAATGAATTTTGAGAATAGTTTTCTTCTTTCCTATCTGGGTATTAAATCTTTTTATGTGCTCTGGAAAATTGAGGTCAAATTTCTGAGATGCTAAACAGGACCTCTGCTTGGATAAGTAAATTTAACAGGGGAAAAGTTCTGTTCTATATATGTCTGTATATACCACAAAAAATTTTTTTTTACATAATGCCTTTTGTGTAATAGGTACTCAGTAGATATTTGTTGAAAGAGTGATTGATTATAGTTAACTGTTAGAAATCCTGTAAAGATTTTTTTTTACATTTTTAAATATATTTTTTATTGATTAAGATATTAAATATGTGTCTTTATCCCCCCCCCAACCTTCACCCCCCCCCCCCCCCTCATGCCCTCACCGCCCCTGTTGTCTGTGTCCATTGGTTAGGCCTATATGCTTGCATATAAGTCCTTTGGTTGATCTTTCCCCCTTACCCCCACCCTCCCCTACCTTCCCTCCAAGGCCCGACAGTCCAATCAATGCCTCTCTGTCTCTGGATCAGTCCTTGTTCATCAGTTTATGTTGTTCATTATATTCCACAAATGAGTGAGATCATGTGGTATTTATCCTTCTCTGACTGGTTTATTTCACTTAGCATAATGCTCTCCAGTTCCATCCATGCTGTGGCAAATGGTAAGAGTTCCTTTTTCTTCTTCCTCTTCTTAAAGAATACCTTTCAGCATTTCATATAATGCTGGTTTGGTGGTGATGAACTCCTTTAGCTTTTTCTTATCTGTGAAGCACTTTATCTGACCTTCAATTCTGAATGATAGCTTTGCTGGATAAAGTAATCTTGGTTGTAGGTTCTTGCTATTCATCACTTTGAATATTTCCTGCCACTCTCTTCTGGCCTGCATGGTTTCTGTTGAGAAATCAGCTGACAGTCGTATGGGTACTCCCTTGTAGGTAACTGACTGTCTTTCTCTTGCTGCTTTTAAGATTCTCTCTTTGTCTTTTGCTCTTGGCATTTTAATTATGATGTGTCTTGGTGTGGTCCTCTTTGGATTCCTTTTGTTTGGGGTTCTCTGTGCTTCCTGGACTTGTAAGTCTATTTCTTTCACCAGGTGGGGGAAGTTTTCTGTCATTATTTCTTCAAATAGGTTTTCTTTTTTTTGTTTTTTTTTTTGTTTTTTTTTTCAAATAGGTTTTCAATATCTTGCTCTCTCTCTTCTTCTGGCACCCCTATAATTCGGATGTTGGTACGCTTGAAGTTGTCCCAGAGGCTCCTTACACTACCTTCATATTTTTGGATTCTTTTTTCTTTTTGCTTTTTCAGTTGGGTATTTTTTGTTTCTTCGTATTTCAAATCTTTGACTTGATTCTTGGGATCCTCTTGTCTGCTGTTGGATCTCTGTATATTATCCTTTATTTCAGTCAGTGTATGCTTAATTTTTAGTTGGTCTTTTTTCATATCCTCCAGGGTCTCACTAAATTTATCGGTGGTTTCCAGAAAATTCTTGAAAAACCTTATAAACGTGGTTTTGAACTGTATATCCAAACGTTTGCTTTCCTCCATTTCTGTCATTTGTGTTCTGTTTCTTTGTCTCCGCATTTTTTTTGTTTCCCTGTGTTGGTAGAGTGGTTTTGTGTGTTAGATGTCCTATAGGGCCCAGTGGCTCAGCCTCCCCAATTACCTGAGGTGGACACTCTTGGTGCACACCCTTGTGGGCTTTGTTCACAGTCTTATTGTAGTTATGCCTTGATTGTTGTAGGTATCACTGGGAGGAATTGACCTCTAGGCCAATTGGCAGTGAGAATCAGCTGTGTCTGCAGTGGAAGAACTTCTATGCTGAAGACATCCTTCTGGGGCAAGACTTGCTTCAGTGGGGCTTTGGTGCTCACTGAGTCTGCCCCCTTAGTGCGTCCCTTATGGATCTGAGGAGTTGTAATCTGGATGGTCCCACTCTGACCACTGGGTACACTGGCTCTTGGATCTAAGGAGGTGCTTATTTAGCCTCTGCCTGAGGTTACCCAGCAGGAGCTATGAAGAGATCTGCAGATTCCCCTTCCTTTTTTGGAGTTTGGAGGTGCCCAGATGAGGCCCAGCTGTGAAGCAATGCAAGCTGCTGTGGGGCCTTGGGCCTTCTCTTGGAAGTTCTGGGTCTGTCTGGCCCGGCTGCAATTTGTTAGGTAATTTTCAGGTTGCAAAGGGCCAGGGCATTCATATTCAAAAGCCTCTGCCGAAGCCTGGGTGGGGCAGGGTCTCGGAATCAACAGGCGGAGCAAGCAGCTATGGCAGATCCTCAGCCCTGCCCTAAGGGGCCCAGCGTGTCAGTGTCCCAGTAATTGCTGCAAGCACCTCTGAGGGAAAGCTGCCCTCAAGTTCTGAGTTCTGCCCGCTGCCAGACCGTCCAGTCTCTCCCCGCACTAGTCCGGGTCCCCAGAAACTTCCCGGAACCGGAGTTCAAAGCAGTCGGGAGCTTGTGACTCCCTTCCGATTCAAAAAGACACTGCGTCCTCAGGTGCCAGCCCCTTTCCCCGCGTGCGCTCGAGCCTCTGTACCTCTGCACTTTACTTACGCAGCTCCTCTGAGTCAGTGTGCTTTTCTCTTTCCTTCTAGTTGTAGAATTTCCACTCAGCCAGCCTTCCTGTAGTTCTGGATGATGTCCGTTTTGTCTTTTCGTTGTATTTTTGAAGTTGTTGTGGGAGGCAGCAATTTCCGGTGTTTACCTCTGCCGCCATCTTGGTTTCTCTCCAGATTATTATTTTTAAGGGAGGAATTATAGCTCCGTCCTGTAAGCATCCTGAGGGCACCTGAAAATGGTTTGCTATTCTCTTGACCCAGAAAACCCCACAAAATCATGCAAATCAAGAAGTTCAAATCTTTGTGTTCACTTTAAGAACACTCATGAAACTGCCCAGGTCATCAAGGTTATGAATATCTGAACAGCCAACCATTATCTGAAGGATGTCACTTTACAGAAGCAATGTGTGCCATTCTGTTACTAGAGTAGTGGAGTTGGTAGATGCATCCAGGCCAAACAGTGAGGCTGGAGTTGCAGGGTCAGTGGCCCAAAAAGAGTGCTGAATTTTGGCTGCATGTGGTTAAAAATGCAAACAGTAATGCTGAACTTAAGGGTTTAGATTATTTAGTCATTGAGCACACCCAGGTGAACAATGGTCTGAAGATGTGATGCAGAATTTACAGAGCTCATCAGTGGATTAATCCATACATGAGCTCTCCCTGCCATATTGAGATGATCCTGCTGAAAAAGAGGAGATTTTTCCTAAACCAGAAAAGAGATTGCACAGAAGAAGAAAAAAAAATCCTTGAAGAAACGAAAAAATAAGGCCTGGGAGTATATTCTGCATAAGATAAATGCTAATAAAAGTAAAGAGAGGGTGAGAGAGAGATTACCTAAAAATCCATCAACTGTATAGAAGAAAAATTTAAAAAGTAGACTCTAGTGGCAGCGCGATAGTATGTGAAGGATCCCATTTGCCATTACATAGAAGTTCTTCTTATCAACCTCTACTTAATTTACATAGATTACCTCATACTTCCCATGCTGTCAATAAAACATCCTGGTTTTAACCCCACATGTGTCAACATGGTTAATAGGCGACTACTTCATTTAATTAACCAACTCTCTGTGCCATTCAGATCATTTAAGAAGGATTCTACTATAAATGTATATTAAACAAGTCATTCTCATGAGATCTGTCTGTGTACTCATCTGTAGGATTAAAAAATGGCTCTTAGATATTTTCTTTTAAAACCAAAATTCAGTATATGTAAACATTTCATTTTTTTCAGGTAGGAGCAGTTTGCTTTACAGTAGTCCCCCCTTACTTACAGGGGATATATTCCAGGACCTCCAGTGGATGCCTGAAACTACAGATAATATGGAACCTGTACATACATATCCAAGATAAAGTTTAATATGAATTAGGCAGTTTCATGGATAGAAGATTCATTTTTTCAATCTTAGCATACATTTTTTATGTTTTTTGTGTGTGTTTTTTTAAATAGTTAAGAACTTTCACCTTTTCACTTAAAGGAAGCACTTACAGTTTTTGTTTGTTGTATCTGCCAGTATTACTAGTTTTATGCTTTGGGGCCATTATGAATAAGCAAAAGGGTTACTTGAACACAATGTTGCAATATCTCTACAATCCGGTAACCTAGAACAGTGGTTGGCAAACTACGGCCCCTTGAGTGTGGCTCTTCCACAAAATACCACGTGTAGGCGCGCACGTACAGTGCGATTGAAACTTCGTGGCCACACTCAAGGGACCAAAGAGCCACATGTGGCTCGCGAGCCGCAGTTTGCCGACCACTGACCTAGAAGACTACTAAATGACTAATGGGCAGATAGCTTATACTCTGGACAAAGGGATGATTAACTCCCTGGCTGGATAGAGTGGGACAGCCCGAGATTTTATCATGCTACTCAGAAGGGCATACAATTTAAAAGTTATGAATAGTTTATTTCTGGAATTTTCCATTTAATATTTTTGGACCGCAGTTGACCATAAGTAACTGAAACCTTGAAAGTGAACTGTGGACGAGAGGGACTATTATATTTGACATTATCTAATGTGTTTTTAACCTTTCAAATAAATGAACCAATATTCATTTATTCATTAAGTAGCAATTAATTCACTGTGCATGTATTTTGTGCTTGGCACTGTTTTAGGCTAGAAATACTGTAGAGTGGTGTATAAACCATGAAAAAAATCTTCATGGGGCTTACATTCCTGTGTGTGTGTGCGTGTGTGTGTGTTTGTGTGTGAGAGAGAGAGAAAGGCGGGGGGGGGGGGGAGTGAAAGAAAGAGAGAGTAAAAATCATTGTCTGAGAAATATGTACTATATTAGATAACAAATATATCGTGTATGTTACATGACAAATATATAGTATGTTAGCAAGTGCTGTGGAGCAAAAGCAGAGAAGATTTAGATAGGGATCTCCCATTTTATTCCATGGATATAATGAGCCTTCTTATTCCTTGTAAAGTCTCCAAAAGAGAATTCAGGCATGCTTATCAAATTAATTTAAAATATATTACAATTTTATTAAACAAATATTATGAGGTGTGAGAAAGTTTAAAAATAACATTGGGAGTCTATATAAACCTTTTTTTAGGTTGCAGCTCCCCTCAGTGGTGAATGATGAAATTGACTCTAGTCTGGAGGAATAGTTCTGTTACTGTAACAATAATATATTACAAATGTTGTGCTCTGTCTTACATTTTAATATGCTTCCACATTATGTACAGAAGAACTAGTGAATTTCAAAGGACTAAAGTTTGTCTTTTCTTGTAAAATCTGGGTTTTGTTAAAGGTTTTTGGTAAATTGTCCAGACACTGAAAAGTGTTCTGACACTTTGAACGGAAATTTTAATACTTTTCTTTTCCTTGTACAATCAATAAAAAACATTTTAAGTTTTTGCTTAACATAAAATATCCCAATAAAACATAGAGGTCATCAAAGCATATTACCCTAACAAATTTATTGGGCACTTACTGTATACCAGATATTATGTGGAATATTTTATACACATTATCTCATTTATTCATTACAATAATTGTGAACCAGATATCAGTATCCTTATTTTATAGATAGATAAAGAAAGTTACTTAGGTTAAGTAACTTGCTCAAGGTTATATAGCTAAGAAGTCAGGATCTTACCCATTTTGTCCTTCTTCGTGGTCTTCACTCTTAACTCCTGTGCAATAACTACTTCCCTTAGTGACAAAGATGAAAATAATTTGAAATTATGGAATCAGAGATAATTTTTACTATGTCTTCTTTAGTGAGAAACCTGTGAGGGATATATGTATTAGATTAGTAAAGGTAGTCTTTAATTATTGTGCATTTTCAGGCTAAAAGCTATTGGGATTAATTACTTGACTGCTGCTAGACATTACAAAATGGAATCCCAGAATTTATCAGTTCCTAGAATTCTGAGTATTTTTTCTCAAAGCAACCTTCCAACCTCTTTGTGTAAATTGAGATAATGCTGTCTTCCTCTTTTTGGTTCTTTTGTTTCTCATTACAGAGAAGATTTCCCATTTTTTTCTGAGCTTTCTTCTTTGGACCAGAAAGCTACTTATACATAAATGATTTTATTACTGCTAGCTTTGTAACTTTAGACAAGTTATTTAATCTTTTATAGCCTCAGTGCACTCAGGTATGAAAATTATGGTATAAATATCTACTCCATAGGTTATTAAAGATTAGAAATAATGTATGTAAAGCATCTAGTTCAGTAATGGGTAACTACTTTTATCATTTTAAAGGAAAGGAAGCTAGATTTCCAAATTTATTGTTGTAGGATTTTAGTTTTCCACTCCTTTATACCACTTATGCCTCTCATTGATATCTAGACTTGATCATTATCTTAAATGAATAACAACTTACAAACATCTCACTTAGATTAAATTTAAACTTAAACATATTTTAATCTTTCTAAAGTTTTCAGCTTTTGATAGGATAGCTTCTCCATGAAAATTTAATCCAAGAATAAGAGCCAGTTTGTTTTCTGAAATTAAACAAGTGCTGATAATTTATTAATATCTACCTCTGGGCCTGACAGTCTATGTTTGTGTTTTTCTGTTCACAGTATGACTATGTGAATGTACTTCATAAACAAATATAAATGAGTTTTAAACTATCCTTTATTTTGAATTATTTACCACCCATATCCCTATTGTTAGTGCAGATCATCAAGAATGGATACTCTAAAATAACATGTTTCTTTTTTTTACCTACTATAATATAACAATGCTTGTTCACCCAGGTAATTGACATTGTGGGTTTTACAAGGTGGGGGCAAAAGTAGGTTTACAGTTGTGAGCACGCAAAACACAATTTATTCTTATATTTTTTAATAATTGTAATTTTTTTATACAAACACTGTAAACCTACTTTTGCCCCATCATGTATTTTATTTTTTCATTGATTTTTAAAGAGAGAAACATTAATTTATTGTTCTACTTACTTATGCATTCATTGGTTGATTCTTGTATGTGCCCTGACTGGACACCAAACCCACAAACTTGGTGTATTGGGTCATCACTCTAACCAACTGAGCTACCTGGCCAGGACCCCAGGCTGTATTTTAATGTGAAATCATAACAGTTATATTTAGAAAACAACAAAAAAGTTTTTCTTCCTGGTGCTGTAGTTATTCAATTAAAATCAGAACTAGTGTATTTGTAAATTATATCCATAGGTCTTAGTTTTAAAAATCTAAAAATTTTTATTCTTAGATATTTTTTTTTGGTTTTTGAATAAATAAAAATGCATACTGATGAAAAGTATAAATCTAAGTTGAATTCATTCATTCTGCAAACATTTAATGTGCATTTTCTATATGCCTAGACATTTTGTTACTGTTGAAGATACAGAGTCAGTTAAGACTTGCAGAATTTTGATTCCTATATAAATATTCTCCTCCTTCCCATATTTTGACTTCTCTGAAATTAGGATCATCTTACATTTTGGGTGTTTCACAATTATAACTGGTAGTGTTTTGTTCTTTCTTAGCACTATCCTATATAATAAGAGAGGAATATGCTAATTAGCCCAGATATGCCAATTAGTCATTGCCAGTATGCAAATTGACCATTACTCCAACACACAAGATGGCCGTCCCTGTGTGTTCAAAGATGGCTGCCACAAAATGGCCTTCAGGAGAGGGCAGTTAGGGGCAACCAGACTGGCAGGGGAGGGCAGTTAGGGGTGACCAGGCCAGCAGGGGAGGGCAGTTGGGGGCGACCAAGCCTGCAGGGGAGGTCAGTTAGGGGCGACCAGGCTGGCAGGGGAGGGCAGTTAGGAGTGACCAGGCCTTCAGGGGAGGGCAGTTGGGGGCAAATCAGGCAGGCAGGCAGTCAGGCAAGTGGTTGGGAGCCAGCAGTCCTGGATTGTGAGAGGGATGTCCGACTGCCCATTGGGGGTGACCAGGCTGGCAGGGGAGGGCAGTTAGGGGTGACCGGGCCAGCAGGGGAGGGCAGTTGGGGACGACTGGGCCAGCAGGGGAGGGCCATTGGCGGCGATCGGGCCAGGGAGTGGTTAGGGCAGCCGTGGGCAAACTACGGCCCCGGATCCGGCCCGTTTGAAATGAATAAAACTAAAAAAAAAAAAAAAAAAAAAAAAAAAGACCGTACCCTTTTATGTAATGATGTTTACTTTGAACTTATATTAGTTCACACAAACACTCCATCCATGCTTTTGTTCCGGCCCTCCGGTCCAGTTTAAGAACCCATTGTGGCCCTCGAGTCAAAAAGTTTGCCCACCCCTGGGTTAGGGGGTGATCAGGCTGACAGGCAGAAGCGGTTAGGGGCTATCAGGCAGGCAGGCAGGCGAGTGGTTGGGAGCCAGCAGTTCTGAATTGTGAGAGGGGTCCCAGATTGGAGACAGTGCAGGCTGGGCTGAGGGACGCCCCCCCCTGCCGCACTAATTTCGTGCACCGGGCTTCTAGTATAAAATAATAGCACATCATTTAAAAACCATGGGAGACTTCTATTTGATGGAAGTAGCCTGTGCTGAAGTATATAAACTAGTGAGGGTGTAATATATGAAAAGAAAGAAATGCAAGAAAAAAAATATCCTTAGGGCTGCAATGGAAGGCAAAGTCAAGAAAGACTTTCTGGAAGAAGTGGCTGAAGAGCTTTGGAGTTATGCAAAAAAGGCATTCTAAGCAGAGGAAAGAAAGATCAGGTAAGGGCAATGGTGAATTTAGAGTAGTAAACATTCTTGATGAAATAATTGAGAGGAAGAAAATAAATAAAAAATTGGAACCAACCAAAAACAAAACAAAACAAAACAAAAAAGCATGATCTCCTTACAAAACAAAAAAGCATGAGATCAGTAGACCTCTATTTTTTTTAACTGTTAACCCAATAGATTTAAAAATAGTCTTCCTGCAGACTGAAGGGTCCTGGGTTCGATTCCGGCCAAGGGCACATGGCTAGGTTGCGGGCTTCATCCTCAGTTTGGGGTGTGCAGGAGGCAGCCAATCAATGATTCTCTCTCATCATTGATGTTTCTATCTCCTTCTCCCTTCCTCTCTGAAATCAATAAAGAAATATATTTTTAAAAAATCTAAAAATAGTCTTATGATTAACTTGAGATGCTGTGTCCTCCTTAGAGGAGATCACTGGGGTTTCAAAATGTGTTTTGAAGGGGCCAGCTATTCAGTCTTTTCCACTGTTTCTACATGTGAACAGTAAAATGGGCAGTTTGGCTCTCAGTGTGTTTCTTGCTATTCATTTGATCTTACCTCCAGAAGCCTTTTAAGTGGATAGGATAGGATATTAATTATGTTAATTCCAAGGTAATACTATAAATCCTCCTCTTTTTTTTTTCTTTGATTGGATTATGTTGAACAAGATTGCTTATCCAACCAAATTTACCTGGCAAGATCATACCAGGAATAGAGATAATATAATAACTCAAGCAATACAATGTAAATAATATAAAAATCACATGGCCTTATTAAATTTAAGTATGAGTATTCCTCTGAACTCAAGTCAGTATCTTAATCTCAGAAAGTTGTGTTCTGATAAGTTACCTCAACTTTTTCTTTCAAAGGAAAAAATATAGATATAAATGCCTCTTTTCTTCTTAAATTATTTTTTTTCCTGTGTCCTCTTGGCCAAGGAATCTCACTCTGATGGCTGGTTAAAGAGTGGATATCTTTTTTAAGATTATAGCTTATGCTTTCTTCCATTTAAACTGGTGTAGCTTTACACCAAACTAAAAATATTTTGCACAGCGAAGAAACCAAGGAAGCCTACTGAATGGGAGAAGATATTTGCAAATGATGCCTGTATGAAATATATATTTTGAGTTAATATCATATATATACATTTATATATATTTAAAACCTCATACAAATCTATATCAAAAAATAAACAGTCTGATTAAAAAATGGGCAGAGAACCTGAATAGACATTTTCCAAAGAAGACACCCAGGTGGCCAAAAGGTACAGGAAAAGATGCTCAACATCACTGATCATCAGGGAAATAAAAATCAAAGCCACACTGAGATATCACCTCACACCTGGCAGAATGGCTATTATTAAAAGAAAAAAATAACAACAAGTATGGTGCAGATGTAGATAAAAGAGAATCCTTGTGCACTGTTGGTGGGAATGTAAATTGATGCAGCTACTATGAAAAACAGTATGGAGGGTTCTCAAAAACTAAAAATAGAACTACCATATGATCCGGTAATTTCACTTCTGGGTATCTACCCGAAGAAAACAAAAACACTATTTTAAAAAATATATGCACTCCTATGTTGATTGCAACATTATTTACAATAGTCAAGATATGGAAGCAACCTTTGATAAATGAGTAGATAAAGAAGATGTGATATATATCTACAATGGAGTATTTTTCATCCATTAAAAAAAAAAAAAGAAATCTTGCCATTTGTGACAGTATGGATGGACCTAGAAGGTATTTTGCTAAGTGAAATAAGTCAGACAGAGAAAGACAAATACCATATAATTTTACTTATATATTGAATATAAAATAGTACCAAAACAAATGACCAAATAACCCAAAACAGACTGGTACAGAGAACAACCTGATGGTTGCCAGAGGAGGGGGAAGCCTCTCATGAGTCACCACTTTTCCAAAGGTCCAAAGGGTGAATAGTACATAGAAAAATACCACAACCTACGTCTCAAAAATTAGAAGCATTCCTTCTGCATGTAACCAATACAATAATTTATAATCTGAGTACCAATCAGAGATGGCCCAGCCTTTTTAGGGTAGGACATTTGCCCTAGTATAGCCCTAGTTATAGCCTACCTATTATAATGTTCTACCTGCTAGAATATGACTCAGTAACTTTCTTGAACCTGATCATTCCCTGTTGACATTTCTTTTGTGAAAGTGATACTGAATGGGTGGAGAGGAGGTTCAAACTTCCATTAAGAACATACTGTACTACACCATACACAAAAATAAACTCAAAATGGATAAAGGACTTAAACGTAAGACGGAAAACCATAAAAATCTTAGAATAATCCATAGGCAGCAAAATAGCAGACATATGTCATAGCAATATCTTTACTGGTACAGCTCCTAGGACGATGGAAACTAAGGAGAAAATAAACTAATGGATTACATAAAAATAAAAAGTTTCTGCACAGCAAAAGAAACCATTAACAAAACAACAAGAAAGCTCACTGCATGGTAGAAACATATTTACCAATTTAAGCAAGAGTTTTACTTTGCAGCAACAAAGCACTGTTTTTATACTATTATAATGACTATGCTATTGGATAGTCTTTTTATTGGATTTTCTGACTTTTTCCCAGTTCATTATGTGGAGATGCATCTTCATGGATGTTAAGCATACCTTACAGATCAAGCAAATATGCTAATATTATAAAATTTCACTAAAGTCTTAGTTCCCATAATTGCTTATTCATTTACTGTTTATTAAATGAATACTATGTGGCAGATACGTGGTAGTGATTGAGAGTGTAATAGTGAAAAAGATGTGGCCCCTGACTCCAGGTATCCTACAGTCTGTAGGGAGGTAAACAGGCAACCACTAAGATAAGAGGAGGTATAGGCTGTTAAATGTGTACATATAAAGAGTACCTAATTCAATCTTGGTGTGTTAGGGGAAGCTTTCCAATGAAAATGATTTGTAAGTTGAAACCTTCAAGATAAAGTTTTTACAATCCTTTCTCTGTAACCTCAAAATCCAAAACTTCTATCATCTAAAGATTCTTTCACAGTTTATTTTTTGGAAATTTGGTTCAAATTCATTTGATGGCAAAACCTGTCCTGACTGGAAGTGAGGCTATTTGTGGTATTTATTCCACTTAGAGTGAAAGTTTATTAATTTTGCTACAGAAATAATATGTTTGATTATGGGGTGTTGCCTTAGACCTCGATAGGAGTGTGCTGTAATCTAGACACTGTAATATAGGCATAGGTACTTCATTGCCTTCCTAAAATCCAAATAAGAGATTTCAGATAAGAGATTAAGTACTCTGATTGTCAGCTGCAGGTGACTGGATTTTCTTGAGCAGAGGTAAGAGAGATTGTGGCTTCTTTGTGGACCAACATATAGTTCAGTGAATGACTTCTTTGAATATTTTATCTTAAAAAGAGTAATTCATTTTTCTAGGGTTGTAGTAATTTATAGCCATTTAATGGAATTATATAATTAAGGAATTAAAAATTCACTATATAATTGCTGTGAATCTACAAATTTACATGGTCCACATGATGGATAATAGTGGTAAATAACTGTTGATATGAGTTTTAAGTCAACATTCACTTAAAGTCATCCATGTCCTTTTTTAATAATGCAGATACCTGGATGGGCCCCAACTTGGACCGACTGAATTAGAATTTTGATGCAGAAAGGAGGTGGCTTTGAGAACATTAGAGTCATCTGCTTATGTAGTTTTGGAAAATTAAAGATTTGGAATATTGAGGGGGGTGGATGAATGTATAAAACAGTATTTTATATGTTATGAAATGTATACCACTATGAAAATAATTTTGTGCCCTGATACTTAGATTATTAAACAGATGGTATACTTTATTGGGATTTATTAGTTTACTTTTCTTTCTAAATTTATTTAGCTAGGCTGATGTGATATATTAACTTTAAGATCTTACTTCACCTGTCTCTTAAAATGAAATTAAAGTTATATCAACTGATCAATAAATTTTATAAACCTTAAATAATGTTTGATAAGTCTTGTTAAAGAATACAAAATGTTTTCACATAAATATCTCATTTAATCCTTTAGAAACCTCTCTAAAGTGGACATTATTATAATTTCTTTGATTCAGTGATGTTATATGACTAGCCCAAGAACACATAGAAAACAGCTTAGCCTGGTCTCAAACTGAAGTTTTTAGACTCTGAGGCCCGTGCATTTTACCATTTATTAGCTTATTAAACATTTATTGTCCTAGGCACTGTGTTTAGAGTCTACCTGTACTAATTAATTACTACAGGGAATGCACACGAATATCCATACTCAGATACTGAAGTCTGGTTTGAGATATACAGACATATAACAGGAATCAAGTGATATGTACTATGATAGATGTATAACAATAGCTGAAAAATATAATAGAAATGAGAGGTAGATAAGTTAATATAGATTAATTTATCAGATTGTTTAAGAAGTAGATTTTCAAACATGTCTGTGTTTATCCCTAGAGGTGTGTGTCATTTTCTTTCTTTCTGCATTATAAATTTTCTTCTCTAATATATACTTTAAGGTGTTTTTATAATGACATCTCCACACAATTATTTCAGAAAAAAGGCAAAAGTAATGTGAATTTTAAAGGTGAAACATGAGTTCAAAGAAATGCCATGTCTTGATTGAGCTGCTTCTGGTTACACTTCCCAGGTATGCATCCTCGTCCTTTACTATTAAGGGTAATTGAGAGGAAAAGTTGGAAAAGCATTAGATAGGGGGAGAAATAAGGCTTTGGGCTTAGCTAGACCTAGATTTGAATTATATTTACTAACAGTATAAATTTGTACTTTATACTTACTTATCCTTTTAGAACTTCTAGCTTTTCATCTGTAAAAGAGATAATTTTACAAAATAGTAGCTGGGATTAGAGATACTTATTAAAGACATAAAAGGCATCTAGCATAGTGTTTGGTATATAGTAAGAATTCAATACATACTAATAATAAATGGCAGAGAGAGACTTCACAAATGAGGTGAAAATAATAAGCATGGAAGGAAAACTTGAGGAGAGAGTAAGGATATCATGAAATTGATTAGGTTAAGAAGGACCAGGTCATGAAAACTCTTGAATACCAGATTTGGAAATGAATTTGCTTGATCAAAGAGCAGGTCTTTAAAAGCAAAAAGGTTTCAGAAAGAATATATTAAAGTATAGAGTCACTTACCCAGCCATTTGGATTTCTGAAATCGTCCTTCCCTGAATAGTCGGGCAGCACTGGTGACAGATGCCACAGCCAGCTTGCTATCTCACCACACAAAGGTTCTTAACCTTGAATCTTCGGACCCTTAGGGGTTTTTGCATGGCTGTACTTCAGAGGATTGCGATCTCTTTAAAATGTCAGTAAAAGTTTGTGTATGAATGTCTTTAAAAAAAAATCAGATTTTCAATGAATTGTTGCCCCAAATACTTTAAAGACTACTGGGTGTTTTTTATAATTTTTGAAAAATAGGTGTGGGACATAATGCAAGCAGAAAAACCTCTTCTCACGTGGATAACCCAGTTTTTTACTATATAACTTTAGGTAGTAGTGATCCTTTTATTTTTTTAAAATCTACCCTTTTTGTATACAGTAAATGGAAGGCACTAGCATATAGCCCCAGTTAACATTTTTGAATAATATTTAAAACTTTAAATTTGTTAGAGGTCTAAATTAATGTATACATTTCATCAAAAATACCTTAAAACTAAAGGAAGTAGAGCAGTAGCATAATATTTTTACATTGTAATAGATGTTTCTATTTAAAATTAATAGAATAGAAATAAATTATTACTGTGTCTCCTACAACTGTATGTCCTTTGAGGTGAATGTTACTTGACAATGAGGAGACTTCTGGGAGTTAAGGAAAATAACCACAGCCTTGTATGTTCTCGTTTCTATAAACTAAAAAATAGTCTAAACTTTAACTTTATACTGAATGAATTTGAAGGCATGTGATTTTTATGGTTATTATTGAGTCACAATAGTATACTGCAGTCTGTCTTCTACATTGCTAGAGCCATTTAAATTATTATTCTTACTTCCTGCTAGCTACCTTTAAATGAGTGAGAAAAAAAGATAACCAAAGTTGCTTTCAATTCTATTTTTTGCCAACTGGAGGGAGGAAGCTGATAAACTAGTCAGCTATCAAAACAAACCTCTAATATCACGCTAGCAACATTTAAAACCAGCAGTATTTTTGAGCAATTTTTAACATATTTATTCATAGAAATTCAGCAGTAAAAGATACTAGTGCATACAAGATGTTATGAATTTGCATGTGGCCTTTTTTACCCCTGATGAAAAACAATAGAACAGAGACTTGGAAATTCTATTACTGTAGAGTTCTAATGACATGCCACACTTTTAAAAAAGTATTTGTAAGGAGAGGAAAAGATGGTTTGGGGTTTAGACTTGTTAGTAGAAACCATCTGGAAGCTTTTCTCTTTGCCTTTTTTGTGGTCCTGCCATTAGGATGATGTGCACAGAATGTCCTGATTTTAGGCCAAGATCCTCTGTTCCATGTGGTTTAAGCCTTCCAGCTGAGTGAAGTGAGGCCAGTGGATTGGAGGCAGGCATCTCCTCCACCTTCATTATGCTCCACCTCCATTAGTTAACACTCAATTGACAAATAGAGTTTAGCTGCCTTTGAGCCAATCCTGGAACCATCGTAGACTCAGAGTGAGTCAGCTGTTTTGAGTCCAAAGTTGTGCAGTTAGGCATCTTGGCTGAGCTAGACAAGAAGCCACTATCTGGGTCTTGATACATAAGGCTTAATAGCTAGGAAAATTTTAGTTTGGGAGATGAAAGAAACAAATATTGCTTTCCCCGAGCACTTATCTTAGTGACAGGCTCTAGAAAGCACCATGATGTAGAAATTAGACATAGATGAAAAGTTTTGGAAAAACCTTCAGAGTTCCTAACAATGAGGATAGGAAAGGAAAGGACATATCTTTGGCTTTTCCTTGGGTATGTTGTGGTTCAAGATTGGGTGAGGTAGACATATGAGCCCCCTTGTCCCAATGTCATGTTCTCATTTAAGCCCTTACCTGACAGTCGGGGAGCTGCACATCCCTTCCCCAAATTGCACGATTGAAATCTTGCTGAAAGTTTTACTGAGTAATGGCAGGCTAATTGCTGCTAGGTTCACTTTGATAGCCATGTACTTGGTGTTGAGCCTGCTTACACAATTAGATGATCAAGATTGTGTGCAAGGAACCCTTCCTTTCTGTTAATAAAACGTAGTGTTCTGAATGTCTTACATGAAAAAGGAAATAAGAATACTTTTTCTTACTTTGATTTATAGTATTTTTTAAATTTTATTTTAGGTTCTTATTAGGAAGCAAATTTAAACATATTTATTGAGATAATTCACATATCATAAAATTCTCCCATTTAATTTAAATTCAGTATTATTTTGTATTAGTTTTAGGTGTAACCATAGTGGTTAGACAATCATATACTTTACAAAAGTGTTCCTCCCAATATTTCCAGTACCCACCTGGCACCATACCCAGTCATTACAATACTAGAAGCCCAGTGCATGAAATTCGTGCACAGGTAGGATCCCTAGCGGCTGCCGGCTGCCAATGGGGCCTCCCTTCACACCCACCTAGGCCTGGTGCTGCCCGCTCACCTGCTTCACCATCCCGCTCTCGCCAGGGCCCATTGGGGCCAGCAGCGCCTCCACTGCTGCCCACTGCCAGCACCACATTGCCGATGCCTGCCATGTTTCACACCGCCCCCTGGTGGTCAGCACACATCTAACTTTCAGTGGGTTGAACTCCTGCCCGTGGGGACAATTTGCATATTAGCCTTTTATTATATAGGATTATTGACTATATTCCCTATGCTGTACTTTACATTCCCATGACTATATTGTAACTAACAATGTGTACTTCTTAATCTTTTCACCTTTTCACCCAGTCCCCCAACCCACTTCCCCTCAGCAACCATTAGTCTGTTCTCTGTGTCTGAGTCTCTTTCAATTTTGTTTGTTTATTTTATTCTTTAAATTCCATATGGTTTCTAGTATTTTTATGTGGCTTGCCCTAAAATATTTTAAAACTTTTCCTCCATGCTATAAGGTCCTGTAATACCAGTTTAGTCTTTTCCAGGGCATCTGACTCCTTGACCAAAATAAAACATAAGAATTAAACATTTTTTCTTACTTTCTAAACTACATCACCCTTTCCTCATCTGCCAGAGATGCTGACCTCATTTTTCTGATCCTTCTGCTTGTTGTTACCATGATGTATTTCACTTCTTTCATGGTTATGAAATAGAGCCAGTATTATTTGATTTGTTTCATGCAGCCATGCCTAAGGTCTAACAAGGAACCTAGTAGTTGGTATGATAACGTATTTTTAGACACTTAGAAAAATTTCAGGAGTCTTTTAGTCACAGCTGTTGTTATAAGCAATGCAGGTTAAAATTTGCCGACTATCCTCCATAACTCAATGTCATTTTCTGCTACTTGTGATCCAGTTTGATAGATCAGATTGTAGTCACTGTTCAATTATTCACAGTTTCTGTGAGTCAGGAAGGGCTCAGCAAGGCATTTGTGGTTTGGAGTCTCTCAGGCAGTAATCTGAGGTGTTTGGGCTAGAACAGTGGTTCTCAACCTTCTGGCCCTTTAAATACAGTTCCTCATGTTGTGACCCAACCATAAAATTATTTTCGTTGCTACTTCATAACTGTAATGTTGCTACTGTTATGAATCGTAATGTAAATATCTGATATGCAGGATGGTCTTAGGCGACCCCTGTGAAAGGGTCGTTTGACCGCCAAGGGGGTCGCGACCCACAGGTTGAGAACCGCTGGAGAACATGACACGGGAAGGCCTAGAGCACAGGAGGGGGACTTTGTCACTTCATGTAGTTTCTCTGGGATAGTTTGGATTTCTTTCATGGCAGTTGGACTGTTTTTGTGGCAACTGAAGACTTCAGGAGTGACTATTTCAGCTTTCCAAGTGGAAGTTGCATCACCTTTTCTTACCTAGCCCAGCTAGTTTCTTCCCACACTCTTAGTTACAAGCCAGTCACAAACCTGTCCAGGTTCAAGGGGAGGGGAATTAGACTCACCACTTGATGGGAGAGCAGCAAGGCTCTAGAGCAGCGATTCTCAACCTGTGGGTCGCGACCCCTTTGGGGGTCGAACGACCCTTTCACAGGGGTCGCCTAAGACCATCAGAAAACACATATATAATTACATATTGTTTTTGTGATTAATCACTATGCTTTAATTATGTTCGATTTGTAACAATGAAAATACATCCTGCATATCAGATATTTACGTTATGATTCATAACAGTAGCAAAATTACAGTTGTAAAGTAGCAACGAAAATAATTTTATGGTTGGGGGTCACCACAACATGAGGAACTGTATTAAAGGGTCATGGTATTAGGAAGGTTGAGAACCACTGCTCTAGAGGAAAAAGTGATATAAATATTTTTGTAGAGTCTGAAACAGCTTTGTAGAAAATAATTAATGCTATCATATAGATCTTTAGGTTTGCCTGGAATTTTTATTCAATTGTCACGACTCTTTAAATCTTCTAAAAATCAAGTTAGCTTTTATGATTTAAGATCTTATATCTTGTCTCCTCTCTGAACTTGAATAATTTGCTTTCTCTGCAGTGGAATGAAGTATAAAGTTATGAAGCTGCTTTAAGCCTGTGTGTGAGATTTCCCTGGTGCAGGATGGTTCGAAGAAGTAGTCTGCTCTACAGAGTGGGTCATTTGAATTACATGTTATCTTGTGTGTGTTTTCTAAGAGCAGTTCTAGATTCCTGTCTTCAGAACTCTAAATGACCCCTGTGGCCTTTTGAATAGACTGTTGAAAGTTTTCCAAAAGTCTGAAAATATATTCTCATACCAACTGCTACATTTCTTGTTAGACCTTAGGCATGACTGCATGAAATAGATCAAATAATACTGGTTCTATTTCATAGTCTTGCAGTTTTTGATTAGTATTAGGGATCAGATCTGACAAGACCCTGTCTTTCTTTAAAGTATGTGCACTGTTACTGCTTATTTTTAAAAATAAGTTCCTATCAATCTAGTCATGAATTTTGATTGATAAATTTGTTTAGTTCCCAGTAGTGCTGTCATGCTTGAATTGTGGCTAACAAATATCATTTGATAATCTGCTGACATAAATACTAATCCTAACTGTGGCTCTATAAAATTGTACTTTATAAATACTAGTATATTGTGCATAAAAGCAATCCCTGAAGGATAGAAAATAAAGAACAAAAGTTAATATGGATAGTTCCCTATTCCTTACCCCCATTAATGTGTTCTTTCATAGAGGAGTGACAGTTTGTCTATATTGAAGAAAGCCTATCTGGAATAGTCATTTAGTGTAATGCTGTTTAGAGTATTATAACCACTTGATGGCACCCTTTGATTTGGTACAAACCTCATTAGCCATACTATACTGCAGGATAGTATTTGTAATGGAATAACACATTAGAACTAAAGACTGCAAGGTATCTGGTTAATGTGGAGATGAAATGAATGCAACAGCAAGGCTAAGCTTTCCTGACCCTTCATGAGAGAATAGATGAAAAAAGGAAGAATAAGCTATTGTGCCAAAGGGAGATGATGAAATTCAAGATCCACACACATAATCTCTGGCTCAGCCTCTGAAATGTTAATCCCTGGGTAGAATTATTTGAGCTGTAGATTGCAATTTATCATCAAAATAGCACTGTGTCAAACAATACTTTTTATATGTGTGGTGTTTAGAACTATCCAATTTTAATATAAAATGGTTCACAGAGCACTGGCTAAATATTTAAGTAGCAACTCTTTAAGGTTTTGATTTTGGGGGATGGAGTGGTGTGGTTTCTTCAAAATACTAATTTATTTTTGATTGAGGACTGTCAGGAAATCTTTTCTGCTTTTCTTTTAGTGACGGTTTAGATTTAGTGTCAGGAGAAATCGTTTTTAAAGAATGCCTCTTGTTAAATTAAGTAGTTTTGAATTGTTTTTTTTTCACATGCTAATAATATTTTATAATTATAGAATAATCTTGTAGTAGTTTTATGACCTTGCTTAAAAATATTCCAGCTGATAAAATAGTACACGTTTAAAGGTTTATATGGACATTTCTATTCCAATATCATCTCAAATATTTGTAGATTCTTCTTAAATTACCCCACTTCTGCCCACTAGGGAATGCTGTCATAATTAGTATGTGTTTGTGATATTTCCTTATTAGAAATAAAATTCTCTCAATTAAGAAAAAAAAACACCTAAATTTTAATAGTGTAGGTGGGGGAAGGGTATTACATATGATCATTCAGAGCAACAATCATGTTATGAGCTTTTCCTATGTAAAAAATAAATCGAACTTTTGTTTTTAAAAATATCAGAACACTTTGCAAAATCTAGAAGCTTGAAAATTCACTTTAACTATATACTTTATCTTTCAACTATATTATGCTTATTTTAAGAGGCATCTTTTCCTTCTTTTAATTCAGACAATTATTTTCTATTTTATTACTAACAAATTATTTTACATAACTTTGTATTCAGATTTTGTGTACCTGTTTCTGATGGTTCACCAGTAAGGTGATAGCTAACAAAATCCTATATTTAATGTAAACCCAATTGATCATAGAATTTCAGTACTTGATTGCAAATATTGAAGACATGCTGTGATACTGTATTAGATGCTGCAGCACAGATCTGTGAAATAACACTCAACTATGCTTGGATAATTCTGTCTGGTCCTCTGATGACAAAGAATATTTGATTTAGTAGTGGTGGGGAAAGAAGGTGGGAGGGATCACTGTGAAAAGAAGAGGAGCTATGGAAATAGCTTGATTTTGACAGCTTTCTTTAAGTGATCCTGAAGGGTTAAGAGTGAGACCCAGAATCACATCTTTGAAGACCAGAGGTTGTGCATGTTTGAGGCACTGCTTTGAGTCAAGGATAGCATAAGAGTAGTACTTCGTGCCATCAATAAATGTGTTCTGAGACCAAGAAGTCATCATAAATTGCTTTTGGAGGCAGAGGTTCAGAATGTACGCCAGAAAGACACAGACATGTATGTATGGTAGACAAAGAGGTTGGGGCTCAACCTGGTGATATTCATATTTAAGTATTATAAAGTTGCTTCATCATTTATATAATTACATCTGTTGATGTTTTAATTTAAATGTCACCCTGAGAGTTGAGAGTTAGCTGAATGTTTTAAAATGTGACACTTTCGCCCTAGCCAATTTGGCTTAGTGGATAGTGTGTCGGCCTGCAGACCGAAGGGTCCCGGGTTTGATTCTGGCTAAGGGCAGGTACCTAGGTTGCAGGCTCCTCCCTGGCCCGGGCCCTGGTCAGGGCTCATGCAGGAGGCAACCAATCAATGTGTTTCTGTCACATCGGTGTTTCTCTCTCTCTTTCCCTCTCTCTGAAAATCAATGAAAAAAAAATATATCCTCGGGTGAGGATTAGAAAAAAATAAAATGTGACACTTTCTCAATCTAATGTTATAAAGGAGAGGCAGTGCTTCAAACATGCACTGTTTCTGATCTTCATAGGTGTGACTCTGGATCTCACTCTTCACTCTTCATGATCACTTAAAGAAGACAGCTGCCAAAGTCAAGACTGCAATAACCTTTTACAAAGCCTACTAGTTCCACACAGTGCCAATGCATGCATCTTCCAACCCACTGCACTGGCAGTCTCACACCCAGTTGCCAAATATGGTGTTCCAGCCTGGTGCCTTTCATCATACACAAAACTGGTCAATGTCCAACTTTATCTAACCACCTACACCAAATCTAAAACCTCGTGATGCTGTCACAGATGCCTGTAGGGTGGCACTCCTGCACATTTTTAAAAAGATGAGATTATAAAAACTGCTAGAAAATAAAAACCCTTTGTCATGCCTTCTACCTAAAGTTTATACCTTCTTTAATTTGCTATAGGATGTTGGCAAACAAAGTTTGGTGGGAAAAGTGTATTTTATATTTCTTGATCTTCCCACATCCTCCTAGTTTTATAGGTCTTATTAAATAGGTTTTAATGGGCCTGTCTTTGAAACACGGCCCAGACGAACATTTTATTTCAACTGTAGCAATAGGGTGCATTATTGATGAATGACCTTTACCCTGGCATAGTGTTGTCTTTTGACATTGACTGAAATAAGTGAAGAAATTTCTCCTTGACTTGATTTGTATTGGCAGAAGAAAGCAAACAGAGTGGTTTGTCAAGTTGCTAAAAATGTCAAAATATAGTCCTGGGACAATTTCTAGCACAAAGGTGTTTTTTTGTGTGTGTTTTGTTTTGTTTTTAAAATTTTTCTTTTGTTTTGTTTTGTTTTTTAAATAATGTGTGGGTGGTTGGATGTTCTCTGAAAAACAACACACCTTTGAAAGAAAATTGAATTCCAGTAACACCTGTATCAGATTAATAACAGGAATTAAAGTGTTTGCCTTCATGTAAAGTTGTATTTTATTAGTCAGGTGCTCATTGGTGACATGTTTGAACATTAAGCCTTGAGAGAATTTCACAATTTTAAAGAAAATAGTGTTAATTCATATACGTATTATGTGACTGGTAATGTGTTAAAGGATATATGGCTGGCTGTTTTCCTATGCACACTTTTGTTATGTTGCAATTTTAATGATCATTTATTTTAACTCATTCTAGTTACTACATGTAAGTTATACAGAATATACCAGAACTCCATTTCAAAAATAAGATGTAAAATATTTCAGCTGAATTCTCATTACTTGTCAGTAGTTTCTAGCTTTGTAGGTAAATTAAATATTTCTGCAAGTGGTACCCATAAATGAAGTGTCCTGTTTTGTAGACTTCATTGTTCATACCATCTTAAAAGAGCACAGATATATGCAGTTGTTGCTCCTGCTTTTGTTTATCTTGAAAGCATTGCTTTCTTATAGTCAATATATTTCAAATTAGTATTGTAATATTTTTGTTGTTTAAGTTACAACCCACCATTATGTTATTTTATAATTTTAGAAGCTAGTTTCTTAAGGCAAATGTGGGTTTCTTAATTCAAATAATCAAATCATAGAAATTTAGAGCTGGAAGGAGGCTTAGAAATCATAAAGTTCTCTACCCTCATTTTACAGATAAAGAAAGTGAGGGTATCAAGATACAGAAACTAGTCCAAGGTCATAATGCTAATTTAGTAGTAAATAAATTCCATTCATTTTCTTCACTCCCATTCTGTTCTTTTATCTACCAACACACAGTATTTGCATTTATGTGATAACATAATATTATGTGTTTGATTTTTGTAATTCTTTAAATAGAACACAATTCAGCTGTTTTAGAAAACTGAAATTTGATTTATTATATGAAAAAATATTTATAATCAGGTTTATTAGGTAAAGATCAATTTCACTGAGAGATTATTTGATAGTAATGAAAGCAAAACAAGGCCGAAATACCCAGCAGCCACACCTGGAGTATTCATTTAAATTCAGTGCACAAGATCATCTGCTTCAGATCATGTGTATATACTAGCTACATACTAAAGTTCACAACCTAACTTAATTTGCTAAAAATTTTAACAAATATTTATTGAATAATATAAGGTATGAAATGCTTTAGTTTCACTTAAAAAAGATGATCAATATACAAATAAAGATGTAAATTTTATAATTATGTGAAAATATCTGAGTGTAAACTTTTTAAAAATAAATTTGTTAGGCACAATTTTATAGTATTAATTAAGCTTTTTAAGAGATGGATATTTATTCATTTATTTATATTTATTGATTAAGGTATTATATATGTGTCCTTATCTCCCCATTACCTCCCCTACCCTACACCCTGCTCGTGCCCTCGCCCCCCCCCTAGTGTCTGTGTTCATTGGTTATGCTTATATGCATGCATACAAGTCCTTTGGTTGATCTCTCCCCCTTCCCCCCACCCTCTCCTTCCTTCCCTCTGAGGTTTGACAGTCTGATCGATGCTTCTCTGTCTCTGGATCTGTTTTTGTTCATCAGTTTATGTTGTTCATTATATTCCACAAATGAGTGAGATCATATGATATTTATCTTTCTCCAACTGACTTATTTCACTTAGCATAATGCTCTCCAGGTCCATCCATGCTGTTGCAAATAGTGGGAGTTCCTTCCTTTTTACAGCAGCATAGTATTCCATTGTGTAGATGTACCACAGTCTTTTAATCCACTCATCTGCTGATGGGCACTTAGGCTGTTTCCAAATCTTAGCTATTGTAAATTGTGCTGCTATGAACATAGGGGTGCAAATATCCTTTCTGATTGGTGTTTCTAGTTTCTTGGGATATACTAGTATTCCTAGAAGGGGGATCATGGGGTCAAATGGGAGTTCCATTTTTAGTTTTTTGAAGAAACTCCATACTGTTCTTCACAGTGGCTGCACCAGTCTGCATTCCCACCGGCAGTGCACAAGGGTTCCTTTTTCTCCGCATCCTCGTCAGCACTTGTCATTTGTTGGTTTGTTGCTGATAGCCATTCTGACAGGTGTGAGATGGTACCTCATTGTCATTTTGATTTGCATCTCTCAGATGATTAGTGACTTTGAGCATGTTTTCATATGTCTCTTGGTCTTCTGTATGTCCTCTTTTGAAAAGTATCTATTTAGGTCTGTTGCCCATTTTTTTAATAAGAGATGGATTTTTAATGACATTTTAATATATATAGACAAATAGCCATCTTAAGTTGTCTTTATAGGATGATTAAATATATATAGTTTTATACTTACAAATTATTAAAATAGAGAAGTTTGGGAATATTATTTGTAAATTATGTAGAATAGTAACCAGATGTTTTTCAATAATATTTATGATGTTTAGATATCTAAACTACAGATGACTTTAAAATAGGGTTATTTTTAATGTGAATGTGTGTATGTCCTATCATTCAAAAAATAATACTCAGCAGCAATGCTTATTGTCGGCATATTGCTAACTAGTTAGAACTTTGCTCATAAAGCACTTTTGTCTCAGGATTTCTGAATGTGGTTGTGTAATATAAACCCAGCCTTCTCCTTACAATCTAGATACAGCATTGGACACTACTATAATAGGTTAAACTAGAGATTAATATTGGCTTACAAGTACTCCTTACAGCACATCATTTCAGATCTCTGCTTTTAAGGTATGTCAATTACTACAGTTAATTAAAGAGAGCTGCATATACTGCTGTTTAAACCAATTTAAAGCATTGGGCACGTATTTCCAGTTATGTGAGCTACAGAATGATTATACCTTAACATGAGCTCTGTCCCTATAAGCCTGTAGTGTCCCACAGTTCAGATAGATTAGTGATTCAGATTCCTTTCTCAGTCCCTAAACATCCATCTTTTTGCTTGTTTTTGGAGTGATGGAAATGTAAGTGTACATCACTGATTTCTACATTTTAGAATAATGTTTTACACATAGTAAGTGGACCCTCAGTGAGTGTTTGAAAAATGATTTGTCACTGATTTACATATTAAGCTTGTGGATTTTCTTTTAATTTTGTATTTAACTATTCATGGGTAGCCTTCTCTTTGCCTGCTGATCTTAGGCAGCTACCTAAGGGTAGGAAGAATTTTTTTTAAAAATAGACATACTCCGCAAGATTTTATGCATTTATAAATAGCCAATAAACGGGTAAGTGGGTATCCAATTGTTTTCATTTTCAATAAACTTGGAGTGAAAATTTTAAGCCCTGCTACCTGAAGAATTCTTAGTTTCATGCCGAAAGAAGACATCTGTTATAGAGTCTGTGAGTCAGATGTGCTTGGAATAATGTACTAATAAAATTAATATGTATAACTTTTTTGTTCTTTAGACTCTTTTAAGAGCTTAGTGTATCTTTTAAAAATTGTATATGTATTACACATCCAACAAAATGGCAATACAAGAAATATTTAAAAATGAAAAATTATTCATTTTTAAAAATTATTCAAATTTTAATAAAAATTGATTTAGGTTATTTTTTGTTTCATTTCATAGAGTAGATAAAATTTGTAATTAGTGTTATTACATTTCTTATTTTAAAATGTATATTATACCTTTGTCATTTTCAGGCTTTTATTGAAATGCTTTGAGAGCTGATACTTGTGTATAAGTATAAAGAGCAGCTCCACTCACAGAACTGCTTCCCAGGTGTGAGCTATGAGGGGACCTCAATTCTCTCTGCAGTGACTCTCACTTTGGAATTTACTCCAACAATAGCTTGACCTAGTGAAAATCTGTAGGGCTTCAGATTATTATACAAAACCCATCATTCACTTAGGCTTTTGGAATGGTCTTGTTGATTCAAGGACAGTTTTGGTGACTAGATTCAGAGTTCAGTTTAGAAGCAGATTTTCAATGGATATGTGTCAACAAGAAGATCATATAAAATGAAAGTGATGACTAGGGGGTGTGTATGGTAAAAATGAAATAAAATTGAAGAGTGCTACCTGAGATTGCTCAATTTAATTTTGTAGAAAGGTCTTATTACCTTTCAGGAGTTTGAAAATAATACGTTTAAACTGGCAGTGACATTTATTTTATAATGTTTCCAAGTTCCATGTGATTGTAAAAAAATAAAAAAGAAGAATATTTAGTTGCCAAACATATGTGTTAGGAAGGAAGGAAGGAAAATGAGAGGAAAGGGAATCTGTACTAATGTCAGAGCAACTGTCTGCTTAAGTTAAGCCCTGGATCGGAAATTTTGCTTACTATAAATTTTTATGGTATCATCAGGTAGTCCTAGAATATCCAAAACACATTTTTCTTCACCTCACCCCTAATTTTTATCTTTTGTTTAATTCTTTCTTTATATATTGCTACTACTAGCAATTTAGGACTAAAGTGGATATCTAAAAACTGATTTCAAATCCATCCTTTCTTAAACTCTCTTCTTCAGTTGCCAGTTTCTAAATAATCCATCACATTTTTCTCTATAAACCTTTATTTTTATATATCCCACCCTATATTGGTGGACCCAATTAGTGAAAATCTACTCAAAAGTCAGTCATAATATAGTATAAATCAAGTTACTGGTTTTGACTACATTTTCTTTAAATCAAACAGGTTGTTGCAGAAAAGTAAATTGCTAAAATTAATATTTCTTGTTGACTAGATAAAGTAATTTTACTTTAGAAAAGTGATTTTACAAAAATTAAGATAGGATAAATTTGCATATCTCAGTTTCTTCATATGTGTTTCTATAATAAGAAAACGTCTCTTCCAAATGAATATTATGTTTTAAACATTGTACATCTGAAAAGTAAAGACACTTTAAGTGACTATTTGTGAGGCTAAATTTGGGTACTTATTTTTAGATACCCTAAACTTCAGAAACTGATTTTACAGAATAGCTACTTTTTACTCAGTTTCTTAAAAAAGTATTTTTAAAAGTCTCTGCATATATAAAAATTAAAGAAAATAATAGTGATTTCTTCTGTCATATTTGATATAAAGTCTTCTTTAAATAAATTTTTTACCACTTCACCAAAATTAAAATGCTAAATAGATAAGTTCACAAAGCCTATTTTGAATAAAGAGACAAAAAGTACATAGTATTTTTCCTAGTTTCTAAGGTGGATAAAGTCTGCACTCCCATTTACTTAAATGCATTTATTGTTTGTGAGCCCAAAACATGTATAAACCCTTTCTTTTACCATATGTATATTTAAATAAGCAACACTTAATATCTTCTCCATGTGAAGTGAGATATTTCCTTAACACTAACACAAGTCAGTTCTCAGCCAAAGCAAATAGAAGAATGAATGCTTTGTTAATCATCCGTAACTAATGTGTGTATACACAGGGGGGAAAATCAAATCTGTTTTTGACAAGAACCTTTTGATGGAATTTGCAAAAAAAAAAAAAAAAGAAGAAGAAGAAGGAGAAGGAGGAGAAGGAGAAGGAACTTTTAATATAGGCCAGGTCCTTCTAATTTATGAGTTTAAAAATTTTGTTTTTATTTTTTTAAGTACAGGCACTTGGTAACAAATCTAACAGTATAGAAGACCTTTTAATGAAAATCAACATTCTTCTGCCCCTTCCCTTCCTATCTCCAACCCTCTCCAAGAGGCAGCCTCTTTTAACTGCTCTGGATTCTCGTTCTTCTGGTGGTTGGTTCCTTCATGATTCTAGTTCTATAGGATATACTTGTACTCTATTTCAAATGTTGTCAACTTCAGACAACATTTATTGAATCTCCAGTTCAAATTGCACATTCCTGGCTAGCAGCATTTCAGAAATGCATATAGTCATTCCCTATCACTTTTTTTGATCCACATCCTTTCTTGATAGTTTCTCAAACGGATTAGTACATTTCCACCATTGTGCTCACCATTGATCCCACCACTTCAAAAATTTACTGTCAAGACCATCTCACCTGCTCTCTGATTCCTTTCCACTTTTTTTCCTTGTTAAAATCTATTCTACTACAGGCCCGTTGCAGGAAGATTCTTGCAAGAATAGGGCTTCCTGAGACCGGAGCAAAGCAGAGAAGGGAGCGAAGCCCACCAAGGCAGGCTTCGCTCCCTTCTCTGCTGCCTCGCTCCCTCGCTTTGCCCTTGGCTCCCTCGTGTCTCCGCTGCCTCGGCTCTCCCTTCTCCGCCGGCTCCCCCTTCTCCGCCGCCTCTGCTTTCTCCCTTCTCCGCCGCCTCCGCTCTCTCCCTTCTCCGCCTCTTCACTCCCTCCCTTCTCCACCGCCTCGGCTCCCTCCCTTCTCCGCCACCTCCGCTCTCTCCCTTCTCCGCCGCTTCACTCCCTCCCTTCTCCGCCACCTCCGCTCTCTCCCTTCTCTGCCTCTTCGCTCCCTTCCTTCTCTGCCGCCTCGGCTCCCTCCCTTCTCCGCCACCTCCGCTCTCTCCCTTCTCCGCCTCTTCGCTCCCTCCCTTCTCCGCCACCTCCGCTCTCTCCCTTCTCTGCCTCTTCGCTCCCTTCCTTCTCTGCCGCCTTGGCTCCCTCCCGTCTCCCCTGCCTCAGCTCCACTCCCATCTCTTGCTACCTCCAATCCATTCCCTTCTCCGCCGCTTGGCTCCCTTCTGCAGTGCTTGGCTTCCTTCTACACCAGGGGTGGGCAAACTTTTTGACTCGAGGGCCACAGTGGGTTCTTAAACTGGACCGGAGGGCTGGAACAAAAGCATGGATGGAGTGTTTGTGTGAATATAAATTCAAAGTAAACATCATTACATAAAAGGGTATGGTCTTTTTTGTTTTGTTTTGTTTTATTCATTTCAAACGGGCCGGATCCGGCCCGCGGGCCGTAGTTTGCCCATGGCTGTTCTACACTGTCTTCAGTCTTCGCTGGGTGCCTGTGTATGCAAATTAATCACCATCTTTGTTGGGTCAATTTGCATATTCTTCTGATTGGCTGGTGGATGTAGTGAAGGTACGGTTAATTAGCATCTTTGTCTTTTATTAGTGTAGATTCCCCTTTTTAGTATTAAAGTTTGGATGAGCCATAGATTCGGATTAGGGAAATCATATATTTTTCTTTTAAAAAATACGCAAAATTGCCCTAGCTGGTTTCGCTCAGTGGATACAGCGTCAGCCTGCGGACTGAAGAGTCCCAGGTTCGATTCTGGCCAAGGGCACATGCCTGGGTTTTAGGCTCAATCCCCAGTAGGGGGCATTCAGGAGGCAGCCAATCAATTATTTTCTCTCATCATTGCTGTTTCTCTCTCTCTCTCCCTCTCCCTTCCTCTCTAAAATATATATTTTTTAAATACCCAACATTTATTTTTAAAATATCTATGTAACCCCAAGTAATTGTATTTCGTTTTAATTTTTTCCCTGTGAGTCAATGGCCTTGTAAGAAATTTGTTAGTTTTTTAACCCTTCCCCTAATAGATAATAGCTGGGCATAAGGATTGTGATTTAAAAAAAAGAGAGAGAGAAAGAGCAGGCATTTGGATTTCTAAGAGTTTAGCATTCTTCTCAAAGACTCTTAAAATAATGTAAATAAAAACAATAAATTCTGAAATGGCAATGTTTTTCACCCTTCTGCCCCTTCTTGGCTAAGCTGGTCCTTTCTACTCTTTTCCCAACAAACCTCTTCAACATGATTCATATCCACTCTAATTTCTCCTAGGAGATAATTCCAATTTTAAATAGCAATCAGGATAAAAATGGAGCTTGGCATATAACTTTAGGACTTTACTTTTACTATATCAATTACTTCTAGAGAGTCTAGTACTGACTTTAGTCCTTTTTAAACAGTTTGGGACACTTCTTGGAAAGATGCATGGAACTGTGTGACCCTACCTAAGTCTTTCTTCGCAGCATTATATGAATTACCTTTGTTAATTTCTGTTGCTCTAAAAAAGTCAATTGTAGCTCTGTGTTTAAGCCAGAAATCCTGCTTTCACAATACAGATATTAGATTGTGGATCAAGACTAATATGTTATCATCAAATTGGTTTTCCATCTATATAATAAAAGCCTAAGTGACCCTTATGGTGGAACAAACAGAACGACCAGTCGCTATGATGTACACTGACCACCAGGGGTCAGATGCTCAACTCAGGAGCTGCCCCCTGGTGGTTAGTGCACTCCCCACAGGGGGAGTGCTGCTCAGCCAGAAGGCAGGCTCACGGCTAGCGAGCACAGCGGTGGTGGTGCCTCTCCCAGTGCTAAGAAGCAGCAAGCTGAGTGTTAAGGAGCAACGAGTAGGTGGGCAGTAAGGAGCGAGGGGTCCCAGACTGCAAGAGGGTGCAGGCCAGGCTGAGGGATGCCCTCCCCCCCCCCCCAGTGCATGAATTTCATGCACTGGGCCTCTAGTTTGTCATAAAAGCTGTGGATAGAAAGACATTCTAGGATGTGAAATGCTTTGCCTTTTGAGGTAGCCTTAACTGTACTCTGAGGATATCTCCTTTCTTTGTTTCTGTGGTCAGGATTTACTATTATTCTGTCTTATCAAGTATCAAAGAATAAACATGGTTCTATGTTAATTTCCCGATTCAGCCCCTGGACTAATTGAGTTTTTCCCTTTACAGAATATATCATAGAATGTATACCTTTTTTTTTTTTTTTTTTTTTTTTTTTTTTTACTTTATTTAACTAGATGCCTGGTGCACGAGATTTGTGCACGTGGCGTGGGAGGGGGTCCTCTCAGCCCAGTCTGCACCCTCTCCCAGTCTGGGACCCCTCAGGGGATAGCCGGAAGTCAGACATCCCTCTTGCAATCTAAGGTTCTTACAGTCTGGGACTCCTCACTCCTTACCACCCGCCTGCAGCGGAGGCGGGAGAGGCTCCCACCACCACCGCTGCACTTGCCAGCTGTGAGCCCGGCTTCTGGCTGAGCAGTGCTCCCCCTGTGGGAATGCACTGACCACCAGGGGGCAGCTCCTGCGTTGAGCGTCTGTCCCCTGGTGGTCAGTGCATGTCATAGCAACCGTTCATTCTGCCTTTCGGTCAGTTTGCATATTACTCTTTTATTATATAGGATATTTATAAAATATACTAGAGGCCCAGTACACAAATTCGTACGCCTTGAAAGGAACTGTGGGCTACGAGGCTGTGGTGGGCACAGGGGTGGGTCTTGGCCCATCCTCCGTGCCTCCGCCCTGCCCCTTCCACTGCGGCCCCTGGTACCCTGTCTATCAGCAGACCCACTCCCGCTGCCGCCACTCACACCTGCTGATGGCGCGGAGCAATGGGGCCGGTGCCAGCAGCGTGTGTGAGCGGGGCTTGGCACTGTCAGCAGTGTGAGCAGCGGCTACTGCCCCGATTGCCCCTCAGGAGCACAGGGGGAGGTGGAGAAGCCCTCAGGGGTGATTGGGGCTGGCAGCTGCCGCTCACACCCACTGACAGTATCAAGCGATGGGGGCTGGCGCCAGGTGCCGGCAGCGGGTGCGAGCGGTGGCTCCAGCGCCGGCTGTGGGTGCGAGTAGGGCTATCGCCAGCAGCAGGTGTGAGTGGCGACTCCAGCACTGGCTTCCCTGACTGCCCCTCAGAAGCAGGAGGAGGTGGAGAATCCCTGAGGGGCAATAGGGGCCGGCAGCTGCCACTCATACCCGCTGACGGTGCCGAGTGATCGGGGCTGGCGCTGGGTGCCGGCAGTGGGTGTGAGTGCCTGGTGGAACTGTGGCACGTGGGAGCAAAGAATTTTCAGTAACCACCAGAGGATTGCCGTAATGACAGTGACTGGCAGCCCGCTTTGGTATGGTGCCCCTGCTCACCTGCTCTACCATTCCACTGTAGCCAATGTGCGCCATGTTCCGTGCTCTGCCGCCTGCTGCCAACACCCGCCATGTTCTGCGCACACCCCCTGGTGGTCAGCACACATCACAGCAACTGGTGGTTCCACTGTTTGGTCTATTTGCATATTAGGGTTTTATATATATATATATATATATATATATATATATATATATATATATATATATATATATATATATATATTTTCATAGCATTATACTATTTTCTAAGGAATCAGTGTAATTCCTGATTTTAAAGGAAGAAATAAAATTTTTGTTTTCTGTGTTTCCATGTCTTTAGACTATCAGTATATATTGACATTTTAAACAGGAAAGAACTGACCAAACCTACTAAAAATATTGAAGTTTTCTTATTGAAATGCCATGACCATAGGAGATTTTCTTTCCTATATTTTTATGTATAGGGAATTTTTTTCCTTTTAAAATAAAACAACTACTTCAAAAATAGCAAAATAAGAATTTGTTTCAAGAATTTTTTTTAATATATATTTTATTGATTTTTTACAGAGAGGAAGGGAGAGGGATAGAGAGTTAGAAACATCGATGAGAGAGAAACATCGATCAGCTGCCTCCTGCACACCTCCCACTGGGGATGTGCCCACAACCAAGGTACATGCCCTTGACTGGAATCGAACCAGGGACCCTTCAGTCCACAGGCTGATGCTCTATCCACTGAGCCAAACTGGTCAGGGTTGTTTCAAGAAATTTTAAGCCTACACCTACTTTATGTCTCACAAATTTGAAGTTCATTTTTCAAAATCAGAGGCAGTAATAATAATGCAATGATCATGAAATTTGAATTCTGACACTGAAGCTACCCGTGCCATTACTATGAACCTAAAAGCTACCCAGTTCTAAAAATAAATAAATGCTAAATGTCTGTTTCATTTTTTAAAAAATCTTAGATAATATTATCTTTCAAAAAGTTTAGCATAAACTTGAATTTTATTCTTAAATTATTGTATTCAGCTTTCATTAGAAAATACGAAGTAAAAATTTTCCCACTTTTTTGTTGTTGTTAATCCTCACCTGAGAATACTTCATCCCCTTTTTTTAAGCAAATGGAAGGGAGGGGGACAGAGAGAACATCGATGTGAGACACATAGATTGGTTGCTTCTTGCACATGCCCTAACCTGACTGGGGACTGGGGATCTGAGGTATGTGCCCTTGACCAGAATTGAACCCATGGGCTAACACTCTTAACCACTGAACCAAACTGGCTAGGGCAAGTTTCCCACTTTTTTGTTATTAGCTCTTAAAATTAATTTTTTATATGAAAAGTAATAGATGGCTAAAGTTTTTTAAAGAAACTAATAGAATAAAAAGTAATTCTATCTCCCTACTTTGTTTATATTTTCTTTTCCTCAGAGAACTTACTATTAGGTCCCTATGTATATCTCCAGATATATACATATCACCTTTTAATACACAGTAAGAGCAGAATAATGATATTTGATCTCTTGTTCTTTTCATTTAAGCATATACATTGATAGTTTTCAAGTATATAAGACATGCACTGTAAAATTTTTACTATATCATTTTTTCCCACATAAAACTTACTATTTTTCCTAGAGTTTTTAAATGTAAAGTTTTAATTACAAATGAATCATGGGTTATATTCAGAATTTCAATGCAGTTTAATACTTGAATTTTATAGCACCTACCATTTACAAAGCACTTTCATGCATTTCATGTTATTTGATACTCTTAAAACTCTGTAAATAAAACCCAGTAATTGCGTGATTTGTTATGGGTTTAATGAAGTTCAAATTTTTATCTTTCTTGAACACCTCTTTTCATGACTTCTAACTTTATTCTAATTTGTAAGCACAGGCAGAGGCAGATCTTTTCCTTTGTCTTCTAAGTTCTCCACCCTTCCTGTCCCCCTCTCCAAAACACAGACACTTTTTAATAAAACCTAATGAATAGAGGTACACTGCTTTTATCTTCCCTAGCTCCTGTCATACTTTGGAGTCCTATAAAAGGATGCTATTCTCTTCTTAGAAATCCTATCTAATAATAGAGAAACATGGTAATTAACCATAATTTCGCTACCCTTCCCATTGGCTAATCAGCGAGATATGCAAATTAACTGCCAGCCAAGATGGCGGCCGGCAGCCAGGCAGCTGAAGCGAACATGAGGCTTGCTTGCTCCAGTGATGGAGGAAGCCAAGGTTCCCCACCTGCCGCAGCCCAGCTCTGAGCTCCGGATGCAACAATGTTGCAATTATAGAACCTAAACAAACCCCAGGTACCTGCTTTCAGTCACCAGCGGGCTCAGAGCTTAGAGCTCCAGTGATGGCAACAGAGTTTCAATTATAGAAATTTAAACAAACCCAGATACCTGCTTTCATCCGGCAACGACCTCAGAACTGGAGCCGGCTCTCAGCTCCAGTGACAGCTATAGAAGGTAAATAAATCCCAGAATAAAAAAAGAAAAAGAAAAAAGGAGAGGCTGGGAGCTTCAGTTGCCCACCAGCCTGAAAACAGCCCTCAGCCCCTCATCCAGACTGGCCAGGCACCCCAGTGGGGATCCCCACCCTGAAGGGGGTGTGACCAGCTGCAGACAGCCATCAGCCGTCATCCAGACTGGCCAGGCACCCCAGTGGGGCCCCCCACCCTGAAGGGGGTGTGACCAGCTGCAAACAGCCATCAGCCCGTCATCCAGGCTGGCCAGGCACCCCAGTGGGGACCCCCACCCTGAAGGGGGTATGACCAGCTGCAAACAGCCATCATCCCATCATCCAGGCTGGCCAGGCACCCCAGTGGGGACCCCCACCCTGAAGGGGGTGTGACCAGCTGCAAACAGCCATCAGCCCATCATCCAGGCTGGCCAGGCACCCAGTAGGGACCCTCCACCCTGAAGGGGGTGTAACCAGCTGCAAACAGACATCAGCCCCTCATCCAGGCTGGCCAGGTACCCAAGCGGGACCCCCACCCTGATCCGGGACACCCTTCAGGGCAACCAGCCAGCCCCCACCCCTGCACCAGGCCTCTATCCTATATAGTAAAAGGGTAATATGCAAACTGACCCTAACAGCAGAAAGACTGGGAATGACTGATCACTATGACACACACTGACCACCAGGGGGCAGACGCTCAATGCAGAAGCTGCCTTCTGGTGGTCAGGGCGCTCTCACATGGGAGGAGCTCTGCTCAGCCACAAGCTAGGCTGATGGCTGCCAGTACAGCAGTGGTGGTGGGAGCCTCTCCTGCCTCCTCAGCAGCGCTAAGGATGTCCGACTGCAGTTTAGGCCTGCTCCCCGCTGGCAAATGGACATCCCCTGAGGGCTGCCAGGCTGCCAGAGGGATGTCTGATTGCCATCTTAGGCCCAATCCCCCGGGGAGTGGGCCTAATCCAGCAGGTGGTCATCCCCTGAGGGGTCCCAGACTGCGAGAGGGCACAGACCAGCCTGAGGGACCCCCCTCCTCCCCCGAGTGCACAAATTTTTGTGCACCGGGCCTCTAGTATATAAATATTTAGGAAAACCTAACTAAATAATCATTCTTTTTTTTGTCCTATGCAAAAACATATTCTGATTGCTAAAATATGAACATGTAAACATCATATACAAGTCTTTGTTTTTTATTTTTTTTAAATCCTCACCTGAGGATATTTTTACATTGATTTTTAAAGAGAATGCAAGAGAAAGGAAAAGACAGAGAGAAATATCAATGTGAGAGAAACACATCGATTGGTTGCCTCCTCCACGAGCCCTGACCAGGGCCCAGGCTGGGGAGGAGCCTGCAACCAAGGTATGTGTCCTTGACCAGAATTGAACCTGGAACCCTTTGGTCCACTGAGGGACCGTGCTCTATCCACTGAGCCAGACCAGCTAGGGCTTTTGTTTGTTTATTTATTTTTAATTGTTTAAAGAATTAGATACAGTATTACATATGTCTCTCTTCTCCCCCCATTGACCGCTCCCTGGCCACCCCCACCCCCCAGCACATGCCCTCACCCCCTAGTGTCTGTGTCTATTAGTTATGCTTATATGCATGCATACAAGTCCTTTGGTTGATCTCTTACCACCCCGCCACCTTCCCACTGAAGTTTGACAGTCTGATGTTTCTCTGTCTCTGTATTTATTTTTGTTCATCAGTTTATGTTGTTCATTATATTCCACAGATGAGTGAGATCATGTGATATTTATCTTTCTCCAACTGACTTATTTCACTTAGCATAATGCTCTCCAGATCTATCCATGCTGTTGAGAATGGTTAAGAGTCCTTTCTTTTTTACAGCAGTGTAGTATTCCATTGTATAGATGTACCACAGTTTTCTAATCTACTCATCTACTGATGAGCATTTAGGCTGTTTCCAAATCTTAGCTATTGTAAATTGTGCTGCTATGAACATAGGGGTGCATATGTCCTTTCTCATTGGTGTTTCTGGTTTCTTGGAATATATTCCTAGAAGTGGGAATCCTGGGTCAAATGGGAGTTCCACTTTTAATTTTTTGATGAAACTCCATACTGTTTTTTTTTTGCAGTGGCTGCACCAGCTTGCACTCCACCAGTAGTGCATGAGGGTCCCTTTTTCTCCACATCCTCGTCAGCACTTGTCATTTGTTGATTTGTTGATGATAGCCATTCTGACAGGTGTGAGATGGTATCTCATTGTCATTTTGATTTGCATCTCTCTGATGTTTTCTTATGTCACTTGGCCTTCTGTATGTCCACTTCGAGAGGTGTCTATTTAAGTCCTTTGCTCATTTTTTGATTGGATTGTTTATCTTCTTTTTGTTAAGATGTATGAGTTCTCTATAAATTTTGGAGATTAGGCCCTTATCGGATATAGCGTTGGAAAATATGTTCTCCCATGCAGAAGCTTTTTATTTTGATGTAGTCCCATTTGTTTATTTTCTCCTTAGTATCCATTGCCCTAGGAGTTGTATCAGTAAAAATATTGCTACGACATATGTCTGATATTTTTTTTATTTTTTTATTGACTTTTGGAAAGAGAGGAAGGGAGAGGGAGAGATAGAGAGAAACATCTCTGTGAGAGCAAACATCCATCAACCACTGCCTGCACTATCGAGCCTGCAACCCCAGCATGTTTTCTGACCAGGAATCAAACTGGCAACCCTTTGGTGTATGGGATGACACCCAACCAACTGAGCCACACTGGCTAGAGCAAATTTTTGTTTATTTTTAAAAGAAGTGTTCAGCCCTAGCTGGTTTGGCTCAGTGGCTAGAGCATCAACCTGCGGACTGAAGAGTCCCAGGTTTGATTCCAGTCAAGGGCACATGCCCAGGTTGCGGGATCGATCCCCAGTGGGCGGGGGAGAGGGGCCGTGCAGGAGATGGCCGATCAATGATTCTCTTTCATCATTGATGTTTCTATCTCTCTCTCCCTCTTTCTTCCTCTCTGAAATCAATAAAAATGTATTTGGGGGGGAAAAAAGTGTTCAGATACTGCTTATAATTCTTCTGACTCTTAGCTATACATGGCTTTTCTGTGTCAGATCACTTTGCGTGCAGTAACTTGGTGATAGTTGTTGTTGTTCGTGTTATAATTTGAGCACCAATAGCTTACTGGGCACCACACCAGAAACATCCCAGCCCTACGGACACAGTTTGATTGGCAGAAAACTAAATTCCCATAGAATGAAAATGATTGCATAAAAGCAAAAAGAACCAAATTGACATTTTTATCAATAGTTAACCTGAAATAACCCTTGCTAGATAATGTAAAAGTAAAAGTCTGAGATTTTAGTTTCCCAGATACTACGTTTTAGGGTACTTAGCCTTGCTGATATATTAATGAATAAACAAAAAGATGTCTGCTAAGTGTGCTGCTACCGATATGAAGGGCCAACTAAGTTCATTTCATTTAACTTCAACACAACTCCTTTTGCTTACAGACAAACCTCTTTTGCCTTTTTAATAGTGGTTGGAGGATACCTACATATGAACTCTTTTTTGTCCTGCCATCTCCTTACAAAAACAAAACCAAAAACCACTGCAGTGATAGAACTGATGATATGTCTTGATAAACTTACAGCATTTTAAAGTTTCTAGGCCTAAGTTTCCTTAGTCATCTGTAAACAGTGATAATAGCACCAGCCCTACCTATTTAACAAGATGTTAGTTAAGATCAAATAAATAATGATCCCAAAGTAGTTCACTAAACAAATGGTAAAAATAGTCATTACTTTTAAGTGCTATTATGTCAAATGCTGTGAAAACATCAATATTTTTTTCTATAGTGTTTGGAATACATGGAAATAAAGAAAAAGATGTAAATGAAATTGAAAGCAATTACTTGTTTCATAGAATAATAGATTTCTGTGAAAATCTCGCCTGTTCTTTCTCTGCAGTTTGCCAGGTGCAGTCAGTTGTCTTTTCAGAGGCGTTTTAGTGTAGTGGGTGTAGTGGTTAAGACTTGGACATTCTTAGCTGTGTAGTCCTGGGAAAATTGATGAACCTCAGTTTACTTATCTCTAAAATGTGAATAATGCTAGCCAACATATAAGCCTATGTAGTCAACACTACAAAAAGCATTAACATTTGTTTAGAACAGTGCTCAACACATGGTATGTTGTCATTATAGTTAGTTGTGCTGTTATTGATTTGACTTAAGCAGCAGCTAGAATTATAGAAATCTATGATGTAAGAAATGTTTAACGATTTCAACTACAGGAAAAGATCCCAAGCAGTGTGATATCACATGGTCTCTCTAGTCTTATATATGAGAAATAGTCTTTAAGCTTTCATATTATTATTCTTTAAAGAAAAGAACTCTACATGTGATTAGGATTAGTGAGATTATGCATTTTTTATAGAGAACTGTATAGTAGGTATACCACACAAACCATGTGTTATCTATAATTGCTTATTGAAAAAGTTCCCTAAAACCAGATAAAGTTTTTATTTGAAATGATAGTAATTTGAGGTGTTGATTCTTGCATTTTAACAATATTTGCTGAATTTTTAGCTGAAACATTAGTTGCTGTTACCTCTTTTCTTGCACTATATTATAGAAAAGTATGCCTTAACTGTATGTGATTGTTCAGCTTTAAATTTTAATGGTTAATTATGACTTTTCAACTTCAGAAAGTTTAAGACATTTTTATCACCCTGGAGCTAAAAAGCACTTTAAGAAATCACCTGCCTATCTTTCTGCTCTTAGGCAAGGCTGTACCTAAAACATCACAGAAAGCTATGGTAATTATCTATATGGTTTGTTTGGTTTTATTTTTTAATCTGAAGAAAGAAGGTCCTGCAACTTGCCCTGAAGCAAGCTCAACACTACAAAAATATTTAAGTATTTAATTATACTGGAAGCTATGAAGTTGAGGCATCAATATGAGGACCTATATACCTCTTTACCCTCACGTTTCATACTCTTTTAGTTACCTGTGGGGGCCAATAACTTTTATTTTATTAAAACATATTTTTAGTGGTTTCAGAGAGGAATGAAGAGGGAGAGAGAGAGAGAGAGAGAGAGAGAGAGAGAGAAACATCCATGATGAGTGAGAATCATTGATTGGCTGCCTCCTGCATGACCCTTACTGGGGATCGAGCCTGCAATCTGGGCATGTTCCCTGACCCCCCGAAATTGAACCGTGACCTCCTGGTTTATGCTCAACCACTGAGCCATGCTAGCTGGGCTGCTGGCCAATAACTTTTTAAAAAACATCTAATCTACTTGGTTCAAAAGCAAGTAAACATTTGTGAAAACTGTGTTCCATGGCACTGGAACCTGGAAGTGCAGGAAAAGAAGTATGTATTCGTTCTAACAATGGTATTTAATTGTACCCTTCAGATAGGTTTGGAGTAGGCCATATGAGCTGCTAAAATAATTACATAAAGAAGGAGATGAAACATTCTGCATGGCCCTATGTCTCCTTTAGAAACAAGCACATTCAAATTCAGGTATTATATATATCAGATTAAAAGTTCTCATGTGGTAAGAATACAAAAGTGCTATTTCATCACATATAGGCGAAAACATACTACCTATAACTTCTAAAAACAAGTATTTTTAAAATACTTTTTGTGTATTTTTTAAAACAATTTTAAAGTCTTTTATTTTAAATTCAGTGTAAACAAGTATATAATCTTAAACCATAAATTCAGGTGTGTGTTTTTGTGTGGGTTTTTTTTTTAGTTCAAATGATGTGAAACCTTTTGTTCTATTCAAAGGCCTCTATGTCTTTGAATTACAGGAACTTCTCCTTTGCTCGTTACCCTGTAACTAGTGAGACTGTTACAGAGTGACTGTAATGTATGTACTGTATTATAATACTTCCATAAATTAGGAAAGCCCTTTATGCTTTTCAAAGCCTTGTTGTCTCTCATATAAGGAGCCACAGTGTTAGAGTTCTGCTTTGTTTCAGAGAGGAAGGCCATCCTGCAGCATAAAGACTAGTCAAGGTACACGCCACACACTGCCTCTCCCCACAGCCTGCGGAGGCTTTGGGCCACAAGAGGTGGGACTGGACTTTTGGTAGTGTCACACTGAAGCAGAGTGGATAAGAAAGGTCAGCTGTTGTTTCTTTTATCCTCAAACTGATGGAAGTTTAAGCAAAAGCAATTAACCATGCCATAACATTCAAACAGAAGTATGTCAAAATGTAGTATTTACTGATGAGTTATAGGATGGGTAAATTATTTTTACTTACTACTTAAAACTTCTGTCTTTTCCAAATTTTCCTCAAAATGCTCTGCTTGTTTTTAATCAGAAAAACAGCCCTGGGTTATCAGTTTTTAGAAAGAGAAAAGTAAAAAAGGAGAAGGCTAGGTCCATGGCAGGGCAGATCTGAGAGACTAAAGACAAATGGGTACTAAGACTTGTTATGCAAGAGAAAGAAAAAACAAAAACAGGCTTCTCTGCAGAATGCTGGCTGTGGAGTATGCTTCTGTTATATGGTGGCACTTCTTTAGTACACGGATCCAGTGCTGCATTGCTTTTTATGCCATCTCAGTTCTCATGATGTGGCTGTTGTGGAATTACTGCGTTTTACCACAATTCATATTGTTTTTGTGCTTTTACTGTCTTCAAATTTGGGCAACACAACTGCAGTGTAACCGTCAGTGGAGGCTTCTCTTGAAGAACAGAAGGCTATGGAGAATATTTCATTCACTTCTATCAGCCATCCTTGAACACAGCTAGATATGGTATATACTTTCCCATCTGAGCAGTAAATCTTACACAGAAGTGCAAGTTCTGTTAGAAACTGTGCCCCCTATTTAAATTTCCCAGAGACCCAGTTTTGAAGTCTGCTACAGTTGGTACTGATTTGATAGGAAATGCTTTTGTTTTTCCACTTTGAAGAACTTGATGAGATCCTGCCAATGGGATGACACATATTCGGTTGAAATGCTGTAGTATATAGTGGTCCTCACAGGGTTTTCCTTTGACGTCCACTTTGTACCAGCAAGTGAAGATATGATCCACAAGTGATGGCACCACGGACTCCATGGCCACCTGTTCGGTAGCTATGGTTACCTGGGGGGGGCACCGCTACCTATGCCCTCAGAGACCCAAGCACTTCCTCTCAATAGTTTTTATGTTAGTCATGTGTATCTCATAATTGGATGTCCCTTCTCCTTTTTGTAGTGATGGCAGTGGTGATATTTGAATTTTGAAGCCACAGGGATGATACTTTAACCCTAGATTGTCTTAATGTATTCTGGTGTCCCTGAAAAATGTCATTTACCTTATGTTTTAAAAATGGTATAGTCTGTCTCTGGTGATAGATAAAGCAGGTTTCCTATCTTTTATTTTTCTTTAATGTCATTTTAATACCAAATCTGTAGTGACTCTTTAAAGAATGTTAATAACAGATTTTTGTTTTTAATGGTTTGAGGATGGTATTTCAGCTGCATAGTATATAAAAACCCAGGTCTGTTTCCTGCAATTGCTGGTTAAGACATGTTAAAGACCATCGATTGTGTTTTATATTTGTCTACAAGCCTGATGCACGAAATTTGTGCAAGAGTAGGCCTTCCTTCCCCCAGCTGCTGGCACCGGCTTCCCTTTGTCACCCAGGACCCGGGCTTCCCGGCAGGCACCCGGGACCCGGCAGGCACCTGGGACCCAGGCTTCCCTGGCAGCCCGGGCTTCATCCGGAAGGATGGGAGGGCGTCTGAAAGGATGTCCAGTCTAATTAGCATAATATGCTTTTATTATTATAGATAATTTTCCATAGTCTATCTATATACACTGTCACTTGCAAAAATTCTTAGGTATAGTAGTTGTGATGTGACTTAAACCAAGATAATAATTTGTTAATCTTAGGGGTTTTATTTTGCTGTCTTTAGTAGATAATGGTGGCCACTGAAACAGTTAAAGGTATTTCTTTGCAACTTTACTACCAAGTTATAGAGAAATGACCACATTCTGTCACATACAGATATTTTTTAAATGAGAATTCTTTAGCATGCCGAACCAAAGCAGCATATAACAATCTGTTCTGTAAGGTCCAAGAAGGAAGCTTTGAGCTCTTCATTGAGGCATTCCAACCATCACCTTACATGAAAGGTTCAGTGAAACTATATACACAACATTCATAAGGCAAGATTCAGTTACCTTTGCACTCAGCATCAGGCAACCAGAAGTGCTCCCAAACCAATGGCAGGGTATAGGACTGGTAAAGGATCAACTCTGGGGACCATCTCTAAATGTAAAGGCTACATACTTTGCTGGATTTTTATAACCTATTTATTCAAGGGTGGAAAATAACTATAAAGTATTTATCTAACTTACAAATTCTAATATTTAATTTTAATAATGAAAGCCCATTTCTAACATTCATCTTGTTAACTAGCAAGCTGTTCATTTTACCAACAAACCCCATTTCTGATATTTACTGTGAAAATTAGCAATGTCTCAAGTGTTGATCACAATTTGAAGAAAATAAGTGCTTGTGGTTACTGCCTCTAGAGCAGCGGTTCTCAACTTGTGGGTCGCGACCCCTTTGGTGGTTGAACAACCCTTTCACAGGGGTCGCCTAAGACCATCCTGCATATCAGATATTTACATTACGATTCATAACAGTAGCAATATTACAGTTATGAAGTAGCAACGAAAATAATTTTATGGTTGGGTCACAACATGAGGAACTGTATTTAAAGGGCCAGAAGGTTGAGAACCACTGCTCTAGAGGGTAGCTGTCTGAAACAGTGCTCCCCTTCATGTGGTTTCTCAGCTAGGACATTTGACTGCCCCTGAAGTTGAAGTTTAACTAAACTAACTTACGAATTCATACCTATCACACCATCTATTCTGGTTGGATTACAGACATCATAACAGGAATGTTGTTAAATATTTAAAAGAGAAGACATATTATTATACATGTCACTTTTAAAATATATGTATATTTTATTGATTTCTTACAGAGAGGAAGGGAGAGAAATAGAGAGTCAGAAACATCGATGAGAGAGAAACATCTATCAGCTGCCTCCTGCACACCCCCTACTGGGGATGTGCCTGCAACCAAGGTACATGCCCTTGACCGGAATCGAACCTGGGACCGTTCAGTCTGCAGGCCGACGCTCTATCCACTGAGCCAAACCGGCTACGGCTTGATAGTTTTAATGCTAAAGAAATATCCTCGTAATAGACTATAATTATTTCTGTTCCCACCAAAGTGATCGAAATGCCTATTTTCTATACCCTGACCAACACTAGATATTACTGGACTTTTTAATTGTCACTATGATTAGTGATAAAGAAGATGAAGAGTTTTCTAAGCTTCTAAGCAGTGGGGGAGAAATCACAGAAGAAAATATACATAGATTTATCTACATAAAAATCAAAACCAATATATATGCATATATATTTAAAAAATCATAGTAAGCCCTGGCCAGTTTGCTCAGTTGTTGGAGCATTGTCCCTTACACCAAAAATATTTCGGGTCCATTTCCTGGTTGGGGTGCGGATGAGAGGATGGGAGGCAACTGATCGATGTTTCTTTCTCACATTTATCTCTCTTTCTCTTCCTCCCTCCTCTTTTTCTCTCTCCCTTCTTCTCTCTCTAATAAATAAGTGGAAACAAAAGCATTGAGGATTAACAACAACAAAAAGATGTTCATTGTAGCATGAGTTCTAAATGACAAATGTGAAGTAACTTAAATATTCATTAATAGGGAATACTTTATGTAAATTTGTGCTGTAACCATATTTCAGAATGATATGCAACTTCTAAAATTTAGGTTTACAGGGTTATAATTTTAAGCTTAAAAACATAAGATTTTGCCGAGACCGGTTTGGCTCAGTGGATAGAGCGTCGGCCTGCGGACTGAGGGGTCCCGGGTTCGATTCCGGTCAAGGGCATGTACCTGGGTTGCGGGCACATCCCCAGTGGGAGATGTGCAGGAGGCAGCTGGTCGATGTTTCTCTCCCATCGATGTTTCTGACTGTCTATCTCTCTCCCTTCCTCTCTGTAAAAAATCAATAAAATATATTTAAAAAAAAAAACAAAAAAAAAAACATAAGATTTTATAAATAGTAAGCTATTTTTAAAAAACGAGAAAATATGTCAAATATTAACAGTGGTTTCAGCTAGTGGGTAAAGTTTTGAGTTCTTTTTTATACTACCCTATGTATTTATAATTTTGTTTAATGATTTTTTTCTTATAAGAAAACAAGATAACTCATTAAAAAAAAAGATGATCACCCTCATAGAGTTATGGGAGATGAAATCTAAGTGTGTATGAGTCTACAGAAAGGGCAACAAGTCCAGAGAGTATAGAAGTGGTCTGTTCACAGATGATGCTTGAATTTAGGAAAAAGTGGCATTGAAGATAGAAAATTGCTTTCCAGATTCTGGAGAGATTTAGCAGTTAGAGCAAACTTAGTTTGGTGAGTCCTGGGATTGGGAGGCTTGATGGAATGTGGTACAATTCACCAAGGAGAAAACTAAGGGGAGAAATAGCACAAGGAATAGAGATGAGTTCAGTTTGGCTATGCTGAGTTAAGATAAATAGTGGGCACTGAATGCTTTGATCTGGAAGTCAGGAGTAGGTCTGTCTAGTTATGAAGATTTGGGAGTCATTATCAGCATACACATTCAAATCCTGGCCATGGTATCAGATCTTTAACAGATTACCTTATTTCCCTTAGAACATCTACTGAAAACTAATGGAAAATTCTGGTAGTGTAGTTCCTAGTTAAGGTTAACATATATATATATATTAGTATGAATAAGCTTTTAGGGTTTTAGGAGTAGGGGTTGATATAACTGCTCTTTAGCAACTTTGTAGTAGACTTAACTTGAGGGTGGGTCACTGTAATAACTTTTTTTTTTTATGGACAACTTACAACTGGTTTAGACCTTTGATTTGAATACTTTAACTTGTATTTTTATATATATCTGGAATTTCCCTCTATTTGAGAAGGTTGCAGTTTTTTATTTGGATTTTTTAGAGAGATGTTAGATTTCATTCTAAAATCAATATATTTTTATAAATGTTTTTGAGTACATATTTAAACATATTTTTAAATTCTTTCAGTTCACATTTGTGCTACCGAATTCTTCCATCCAACCATCTAAGTTGGTTATTTTAGCTGACATGTTTTCTAATTAAGTCTTTGTGGTTGAGAGAACTCCCTGTGACATGTCTGCTTTAGCAGTTAATTGCTCCATGGACTCCAAATTAAATTCTGTAGTATTCCAGTTTGGTCTGTTGATGAAGCAATGATCTTTTCAGCATGGCCTGAGAAATGAAGGTCTTGTGACAGCTCAAAGGACCAGCATCACAGTTTTGGAAAAGTTAGTTTGATTTTTAGATTGACTTTTTCTCATTTGAAAATAAAGTTTGTGTTATCACAGAGTTAAATGAGAGAATACCAGGCACATAATAGGCTCTGAATAACTATTTTAAAGAATAAATAAAGCAAAATTATTGGCCTTGATACTGTGGTATGTACCAAGTTGTTGTTATTATTTTTTAGAAATAGCAAGGTATTGGGCATCTTTAGGTTAAATTTGATTGAACAGTACCAGGAAACAAATATAACTTTCTGTTAAGGATGGTATAAAGTGTTTTTGCATTAGGGTCACAGGTTCAATTAAGAAACTTTTTAAAGGTCCCTTCTAACTCCACTTTATCTTATTTGACCATTTTGGTTCTTGAGTCAATAGAAAAAATGGTTATATACACAGATACTTGCGTGTGTTAGTTTTTCACTGTGAAATAATTCACATAGTCATAAAATAGAGAGTAAGATCTAATAACTAAGACTTTTAAACATTAATGTGGTCACATAACTTTATAATGCTGTTCAGAATTCTGTCTGCTTGTTACTTCATTTCTTGGTTGCCTTGATTCAGTTGTACAGAATCAGAATTTAGAGTTCTAATGGACAAGAATGAACAGAATCAGGCATTAGACCAGCCGTGGGCAAACTACGGCCCGCGGGCCGGATCCGGCCCGTTTGAAATGAATAAAACTAAAAAAAAAAAAAGACTGTACCCTTTTATGTAATGATGTTTACTTTGAATTTATATTAGTTCACACAAACACTCCATCCATGCTTTTGTTCCAGTCCTGTGGTCCAGTTTAAGAACCCATTGTGGCCCTTGAGTCAAAAAGTTTGCCCACCCCTGCATTAGACTGTGAGTCTCTAGACTGGCATGTGCTGCAAGCATTGATTTATCATTATCTGTTTATGGCAGCACTAAGACATAGCATCTAAACAGACAAAACAAGAGAATGGTGTGGTTGCATTGATGATCACAGGTTCACATTAAAGAATTCTAATAAAATAAATTATCAAATAACCCTAATAAGTCACTAAGAATTGCTAAGTTGAAGAGGTTAGGTCAATGTGAGATAAGTGAACATTGTTTTGATGGCTATTTCTTTGATCAGAATGATTAGTTCTGTGCTTATAACATTCAGATGAAGAATTCTGCTTCTAACAATGTGATGGAATAGATAGTATGAATAACTCTCCTATTGGAAAACAGATAAAAGCTTGGGTAAAATAGGACCAAATGATCTTTATGAATGCACTCCTGAAATGATACAGATAGAATCAAAAGAATTTTTTTTTTTAATTGAAAGCAGGAGGTCTAGAAGATAAGCATTCATCATAGCTTTCCCACTGAGGGTTTCTACTGAACTAGCAATTCAGTAGAATGACCACTGCATGGAGATGTCAAAGAAGTCTAGCACCTCCCATTTCCCCAAGATGGACAGTCTAATAAGATCCCCTTGTTGCACAAGGCAGACACCCCTGTTTGTAAGAATAACAGGTCACAAATAGCCGAAGACACTCTTTTAAAAAATATTTTTAAAAATAGGTTTTTATTGAGTTTTAGAAAGTGAGGAAGGGAAAGGGATAGAGATAAACTTCGATCAGCTACCTCTTACACACCATCAACGGGATCAAGCCCACAACCCAGGCATGTACCCTGACCGGAATGGAACCAGTGACTTATTGGTTCATGGGTTGATGCTCAGCCACTGAGCCACACCGGCCAGGCCAAATACTCTTGAAGTATGAAAATAAGGAGAGGAATCATGAGAATGTAGTTATTCATGTTATAATCAGTTAATTCCTTATTAGTTATTATAAAATCTTTATTTTATGCTGTACAGAGGAAACATTCGTCTATTGCTTATATTGTAAACACTTGAATAACAGTGAGAATATATTGAGGTGGAAAATTTATTTTAGGTCTAGCAAGAATGTAGGGAGGTCAATGCATAAATTTTAATAACTACATTGCTACATTGCTGTAGTAACTACTTAATTAGAGACATTACTTTAAAACAAACAACCTGCATGGCTTCCTGCATTCGTTTTCCTCATTTCAACATTGCTAATTCTGGATAGACTATTTGTAATATTAGTGTAATAAACCATGTTTAATGGCTCACAAATATTTATAGTATATATTATTCATTAAACACCTACTATATGCTAAATGCTCATATGTTGTCCCAAGGATTTTTATAGGATATACTTCTAGGATGGGAATTGCTGAGTTGTAAGGTATATGTGTTCAACTTTACAAGGTAATGTCAAATTACCCCCCAAAGTGCCTGATCAGTTGAAATTCTCTCCTGCAGTGTAAGAGAGTTTGCATTGTTTTTATTAACACTTGGTATCGTCCAACATTTAAAAATATTTACCAATCTGGGAGTATGAAACTGAGGTTCAGATACATGAAGAAATATGCCAAAGGTAAAACAGTGAATAAGTGCTGGTGCCACATACAGTAGGCTGGATTTCAAAGAAATGGAAATACATATTGGTTGATTCTTTTTTATAACAATGAGAATAGTTATTAAAAATGGGAGCGAGATTTCTTAAGTATAATAATGTTACTTAAGAACTTCCTTAGGGGGAACTATTTCTGAAAGTGTGATTTTATTTATTTTATTTTTAATTTATTGATTTGAGAGAGAGAAGCATCAATTTGTTGTTCCACTTACTTAGGCATTTATTGGTTGATTCTTGTATGTACTCTGACTGGTGATTGGAGCCAAAACCTTGGCATATCAGGATGATGCTCTAACCAACCAACTGAGTTATCTGGCCACGGCCTGAAAGTGTGATTTTGGATTTAATTAGATCAGAATCACCTGGTAGTAGTGGGTTTTTGGGGGTGGGGGGTGATGGTGGGGAGGAGGGGAAGTACTTAATACTAGTACTTTTAGAAAACGCAGGACATCTCTAGATTTACTAATTTAGGATCTCTAGGAATGGGAGAATAGGCATCAGAATTTTTAACAAGCTCTTCTAGTTTAATTTTTTGTTTTTTAATAAACCCTAAAGTTTAAGAACTGCTTTAGGGATTTTGAAGTAATTCCCAAAATACTGCCTGATTTACTAACACACATATAAACATGGGAACAGAGGCAGAAACTTAAACCTACACATATGTAATCACTCCTTATTGACTTTTGTCATCTAATTTCCTTTCTCTAAGAATTTATCTTACTATTTTTCTCTTATTTTTGTCCTCTTGTCTAATCTGCATGCGATATGTTAGCATTAGGACTCTGGCATCAATAACGGTAATTCTCTCTAAACTTTCTCTGCCTGGCTGGCCCTTACTCCTTTAAAGAGGACTATAGGATGTAAAAGATATGCTCATATAACAATGCAATCAGTTAATTCATTCTTTATAAAACTGTTGATAGCAATTATACCAGTCTTGGGTAGGTAAAGATTTGGACTCAATGGTTATAAAAAGTGTAGATTTGTGGAGTTGGGGTTAGAGCTGTGAAAGATCCTCATGTTCTTCTCATTACTATCCCTTTTCAAGTCTATTTTCTATGTGGTAACTAATTTTAAGGAGGAAAACAATGTCTGAGCTAGCTGAAGAATTAGTAGAAACACCATTCAGACCCCTTTTCCCAAAGACACAGACTTTAATGAGATCCTGTGATAATATCAGGAATGGATATTGTAGACTCAAAAGAACTGTATACTGCTTACCTGCCCAAATCTTATAAGCACTGTTTTTGTTATTGCTGAGCAAATTTTTGCTTTTAATTAAGTAGTATAGCTAATTGTGCTTAGAATTTGATAATTTTATTTCCTGTGGGTTTTTTTCAGACACACCAATTACCAAATATTTAAAAGTTCCCTAAGTTCAGCAGAAAACTGTTCTGCATAACTTTTATCTAAAAAAATGAAGTAAACAGAATGTTAATCACCTAGACTCTAGATTTTGCAGGAATCATCCTTAAATTGGGCTTTCAAAATTATGTGCATTTCCAAGTTATCTTACATTTTATTGTTTTATTATCCTACTAGGGGCCCGGTGCACGAAATTTGTGCACTGGGTGTGTGTGTGTGGGGGGGGGAGTGTCCCTCAGCCCAGCCTGCCCCCTCTCACATACTGGGAGCCCTCAGGTGTTGACCCCCATCACCCTCCAATCGCAGGATCGGCCCCTTGCCCAGGCCTGACGCCTCTGGCTGAGGCGTCCGGCCCGGGCAGCGGGGACCCACAGCTGCAGCAGCCCCACAATCGTGGGCTTCACTTTAGGCCCAGGCAAGGGACCCCTAGCTCCTGGGACTGCCAACTTCGACCGTGCCCAGCTCCCATCGCTGGCTCCACCCCTACTTCCTGCTATCACTGGCCAGGGTGGAAAAGGCACCTGATTCTCCGATCATGGCTGGGGGGCAGGGCAAAGGCGGCCCCAGGGCTGCCTTTGCCCTGCCCCCCAGCTCTTAGCTCCCCCCTGGGTTTCCAATCACTGTCAGTGGCAGGGGGCTTCTTCCTGCTTTCCCTTTCGCCTCCCTGCATTGTCCCTACATATGCAAATTAACCGCCATCTTGTTGGCAGTTAACTGCCAATCTTAGTTGTCAGTTAACTGCCAATCTTAGTTGGCAGTTAATTTGCATATAGCCCTGATTAGCCAATGAAAAGGGTAGCTCGTACGCCAATTACCATTTTTCTCTTTTATTAGTGTTGATATATTAAAAGCCTAGATCAGTGGTTCTCAACCTTCTGGCCCTTCAAATACAGTTCCTCATGTTGTGACCCAACCATAAAATTATTTTTGTTGCTACTTCATAACTGCAATGTTGCTACTGTTATGAATCGTAATGTAAATATCTGATATTCAGGATGGTCTTAGGCGACCCCTGTGAAAGGGTCGTTCGACTGCCAAAGGGGTTGCGACCCACCGGTTGAGAACAGCTGGCCTAAATGGTGTCGCTGGATATCATCACAAGATGGTCACCACAAGATGGCTGGCAGGGGAGGCAGTTGGGGGCGAACAGGCCAGCAGGGGAGGGCAGTTGGGGGTGACCAGGCCGGCAGGGGAGGGCAGTTGGGGACGATCAGGCCGGCAGGGGAGCAGTTAGGCGTCAATCAGCCCGGCAGGGGAGGCGTTAGGGGGCGATCAGGCTGGCAGGCAGGCAAGCGGTTAGAAGCCAGCCGTCCTAGATTGTGAGAGGGTCAGGCCGGGCTGAGGGACAGTCCCCTACCCGTGCACAAATTTCGTACACCGGGCCTCTAGTTTGGTTATAAAATTAGAAAATTACTATTAAGGGATCAATGTCATAATTTATGAAACAGATGTTTAACAAAATCTGAAAATCATATGTGGCACTTTGTATGTTATGCTTTCAAAAGAGGTTTTAAGTTGTATATTCTATGTAGAAGTTGTTAGCTATTCAAAAGGTACAATAAGAGATTATTGTTCATATCAGTGTAATCAGTTGATACTCCCTGATTATACTTTTTCATTTTGCACATTGTCAGAACCTTGGACCTTAATCTTATTCTTTGATTGATAATAGGGACCAGGGAAAGATCACTTGTATTGTTTGGGATAGTCACATCTGTTCAACTTGATTCAGTTGAGGGTATTTGCATATTCTTAAGTATTTCTTCTGAGAGAACCTAAATCCTTCTCAAGTGCTTGATGCTTTTTGAAATTCATTCATAAGGTATCTACATGCACTAATAGTTCTGTATAATATTGCTGTGCATAATCTGACAGATAAGACCACATTTTAAAACAAGGTATTCTTTAGGGATGTTACATTACATTTTTTACTTGTTCTGCTGGTAGAAATGTCAAAAAAATTTTAAAAGGCTGTTTCAGTGTTTTGATTAAATTATTATATCCTAATTTTAGACAAGTGTGTCAATCATAGGACAAATGAAGATTTATTAAATAATTCAAATGGTAATGGTAGTTTTTCCTGTCTTGGTTGGAAAATTAAGTAATTTTATAGAAAACCAATGTAGAGCTTGAATGTATTTGTTTAATCTCCTTATTTTATAGGGAAGGTTACTGAGGCTCAAGATCATGTAGTTTGGAAATTAAGCCTTATTTTAGGTCTGAACTCTCAGACCAGTAAACTCTACGAAATGCTAGTTTATGACTTCTGGTTACATTAATGATGGTATGACCCCTGATTTACATTATTTACAAATTGTCCTAAAATTTCCCATATGATCTTAACCAGTGCCACACCAATAAAATTAATTAAAAAGATAAAATTTTCCCTTGCCATTAGAACACATAATCAGGAATTATTATGTCTTATTCATTATAGCATCTCTCCAGAATTGACACCTTGTCTTTTTCATACTTAATACCCAATCATTATTTTGCTGTCCTGTTATCATTGTTCTCCTATGCTATCCTATCTAATAAAAGAGAAACATGGTAATTGGCGTACGACCGCTTCCCTTCCCATTGGCTAATCAGGGCAATATGCAAGTTAACTGCCAGCCAAGATGGCGGCCGGCAGCCAGGCAGCTTGAAACTAACATGAGGCTTGCTTGCTTCACTGACGGATGAAACCAACGTTCCCCGCCTGCCTTGCAGGCCTCTGAGCCTGCAGTTTGAAACATTTTAACAAATATATCTCAGAGCTGGAGTTATACATTGTTTCGAACCAAAAAAAAAACCAGATACCTACTTTCAGCAGCGGAGGCCTAAGAGCTAGAGCCTCAGAGCTAAAGGTGGCCCAGAATTAAAAAAGAAAAAAAGGAGCAGTTGGGAGCTTCCGTCACCCGCCAGCCTGAAAACAGCCCTCAGCCCCTCACCCAGACTGGCCAGGCACCCCAGTGGAGACCCACACCCTGAAGGGTGTATGACCAGCTGCAAACAGCCCTCAGCCCCTCACCCAGGCTGGCCAGGCACCCCAGTGGGGACCCCCACCCTGAATGGTGTGTGACCAGCTGCAAACAGCCATCATCCCCTCACTCAGGCTGGCCAGGCACCCCAGTGGGGACCCCCACCCTGATCCAGGACACCCTTCAGGGCAAACCAGCCAGCCCCACCCATGCACCAGGCCTCTACCCTATATAGTAAAAGGGTAATATGCCTCCCAGCACCGGGATCAGCTGAGCCAAGAGGCCTCCTGGCACCAGGATCAGCGTGACAGGGGGCAGCGCCCAAACCCCCTGATTGCCCTGCAGTTCTGTGTGTGACAGGGGGAGGGGCCACAACCTCCCTATCCGCCCTGCTCTGTTTGTGACAGGGGAAGGCGCCCCAACCTTCTGATCAGCCCTGCTCTGTGCCTGATACGGGGGAGCTCCCCAACCCCCTGATCGGCCCTGCTCTGTGTGTGACAGGGTGCGGTGCCCCAACCCGCCCCCCCACCCCCACGGGCCCTGCTCTGTGTGTGACAGGGTAGAGCCATAACCTCCCCATTGGCCCTCCCCTGAGTGTGAGAGTGGCGGTGCCCCAACCCCCTGATCCGCCCTGATCTGTGGGTGATAGAGGGCGGCGCCACAAACCCCCCCCCCCCCCCCCACGGGCCCTGCTCTGTGTGTGATGGAGTAGAGCCATAACCTCCCCATCGGCCTTGCCCCGAGTGTGACAGTGGTGGCATCCCAACCCCCTGATCCGCCCTGCTCTGTGTGTGACAGGGGGTGGCGCCCCAACTCCCCTATAGGCCCTACTCTCTGAGTGACAGGGGGGAGCTCCTCAACCCCCTGATGGACCCTGCTCTGTGCGTGACGGGGGGACCTCCCCAACCCCCTGATAGACCCTGCTCTGTGCGTGATGGGGGAGCTCCCTAACCCCCCTGATGGGCCCTGCTCTGTGCGTGACAGGGACGAGCTCCCCAAACCCCTGATCAGCCCTGCTCTGTGTGTGATGGGATAGAGACTAACCTCCCCATCTGCCCTGCCCTGAGTGTGACAGTGGCGGGGCCCCAACCCCCTGATCGGCCCTGCTCTGTGGGTGATAGAGGGTGGCGCCTCAACCTCCTCTCCAGGGGCCCTGCTCTGTGTGTGACGGGGTAGAGCCCATAACCTCCCCATCGGCCCTGCCCTGAGTGTGACAGTGGCGGCGCCCCAACCCCCTGATCAGCCCTGCTCTGTGGGTGATAGAGGGCGGCGCCCCAACCCCCTGGTTTGCCCTGCTCTGTGCGTGACAGGGGGGAGCTCCCCAACCTCCTGATGGGCCCTGCTCTGTGCGTGACAGGGTACGGAGCCCCAACCCCCCTAATGGGCCCTGCTCTGTGCGTGACAGGGGGCAGCGCCCCAACCCCCTGATTGGCCCTGCTCTGTGCGTGACAGAGGGTGGCGCCGCAACCTCCCCATCGACCCTGCCTTGAGTGTGACAGGGGGCGGTGCCCCAACCCCCCAATCGGCCCTACCCTGAGCGTGACTGAGGGTGGCATCGCAACCTCCTGATCCGCCCTGCTCTGTGCATGACAGGGGAAGGCGCCCCAACTCCCCAATCGGCCCTGCTCTGAGCCTGACCAGGGGCTGCACCTAGGGATTGGGCCTGCCCTCTGCCACCCGGGAGCAGGCCTAAGCCAGCAGGGCGTTCTCTCCCGAGGGGTCCCAGACTGCGAAAGGGCACAGGCCGGGCTGAGGGACTCCCCCTCCCCACCGAGTGCACAAATTTTTGTGCACCAGGCCTCTAGTATTAAGTATAATCAAAGGAAGGAAAACAATTATTGAGAACTTTGATACCTGCCCCTGTGCTTTTTACAGGGGCCCTGGAGACTTTCTGTTCTAGTTTCCTTTCCTGAGTTATTGAGGGTTGTTAAGTCTTCCCCAATTTTTGCCTGTGTCAGCTCTCTCCAATTTTATATCTGCCTTACATATGTAAAAGTTGTGATAAACTCATTACAATTTTATTTCATTATTATGTTACAGGAATTCATTGGAGAAGGAAGTCTCAATTGTTTAATCATATTATTAAAATTGTATTTTAAAATATTTGGTTATAAAATAAATGACTCCAAATAACATAATTATTTTTTATCTTCCAGGAATCTCCTTCTGGTCGAAGGAAAGCTCTTGCTACTAGCAGCATCAACATGAAACAGTATGCAAGCCCTATGCCAACTCAGACTGATGTCAAGTTAAAATTCAAGCCATTATCTAAAAAAGTTGTATCTGCCACTCTCCAGTTTTCATTATCTTGCATTTTCCTCCGGGAAGGAAAAGCCACGTAAGTTTATTTTGTCCAAAAATCTGCTTCAGAGTGTGTTTTAAAACACTGTAGGTTTATAGCTTTGGACTCATTATATTGGCAACAGTTGAGAACATCCTACCACATACCAATCATTCTTGCCATTCTTTGTTTCAGAGGCTGAATTAAATGAACTCCTTGTTATTTATAGCCTCTCATGACTCTAGAGAATGAACAATAATATAAAAATGATTACAGAAAGTTTCAAATTTTATATTATAATTGTATATCATAGTATATCATACATTTTGTATATATATATATATATATTTTGATGTCTTCGGTATAAGTGTTTGTACTCTGAAATACAGACAGTTCAATTTGTGGAGCTGTTTGGTTCAGCTGAGATATGAGAGGAACCCAGAATGAAAAGTTTAGGATAAGAGTAATGAAAGAATTAAAGGAACCTTTGCCAGTTCATGTTTTTTGGCTCAGCCTTCCAAAAACTGTATAGCAAGGTGAACAGGTAGACACACTTTGTTATAATCACTATCCTTTTCAAAAATCACTTCTAAAGCTCTGACTAGGCATTGCACGAAGATAATTTCTATACCCAGTTCTAGTCTCCTAAAAGACTTAACATTATAGCTGGATAAAATGAGGTGAACATACCTAAAACAGGTTAAAAAAAAAAAAAAAGTAACATTCACTCTAGTTAAGTCATGGGGTAAGTGTATGTTTGGGGTATAGTGAAACCGTTAGTACCTATTTGGAGTGAAGATGGAAATGTAAATTTTACACCTTGACTTAAAAGGTGAGGGGGAAAAGGCACGTATAAACATTACAATCCAATCTGAATCACACTTCTGAATGTGTTTGACCTAGTGAAATGTGGTTACTATAATTGGTCATGTCTACTTAACTGATTAGACTGAATACTGTGCGTCAGAATGAGATGTTTGGCACTCATCTACAGGGCACAAGTGACTTGGTAGATAACATAAGCCTCTTCTCTGGAAAGTTTGCTTCTAAGTGAGTGTTGTAGAGAGTGCAGAATGGAAGCATTGGTCTTTCATATCAGGACCTTAAATTGTAGACTTAAATATTGAGAAATTAAAAATAAAGGCCTTACCCTGAAATCCAGGCCAAAAAGAAAGGTAAGGAAATAGAGAACGAAGAGAGAAAACAAAATCAGAGAAGATCCTTTGAAGGTGGACTCCTTTCCAGTGGGCCGAGCAGTAAGTGAGTCAGTACCATTCACAGAAATATAGGTGAGAGGAAATTCAGTCAAACCAAGTATCTCAGTTTGAGTGAAGCATTCTCTCAAACACCCTAAATTCCCTCTTTCCTCCTTACCTTTCCCAAAGAAAAATGTTCAGGGTTAAAATATGAGGAAATTAAATAGGTAAAATTAAGCAAATCAGCATTTTAAGAATAATATATCTTGAAATTATCCCCATTGATAGGTGAGCAACTTGTAAGGCATTCATATAATGTAACATAACTTTTTTTGTTCATGCAGACTTTGTGTTACTAACTTATTTTAAAATGGGGAAATTATCTTAATTCTAAGCTTATATGAGATAAAATGCAAAGAATTTCAAAAAACCAGTTTAGCCTGCAAAGTTATTATATTTAGAAAAATGAATATTTACAAAAGAGATTTTAGTGTGTGTGTTTTTTTATTGTATTGTGCTAAAAACATGAGAAACTTTTAATTTGGCTTTCTGAGTTTTGAGGAAGTATACCTGATTAAAATTTAGTTTGTATATGACATATTAGGAATATGTTTCATTCACTGTAGTTTGTTTGAAATTTAAGATTAAAATGATAGATCAGGAAAACTTAAATTTTTTATGTTTACAGTATTTAATTTTAATTTTTCTTTTCATTTCTATTCTAATGTAAATTTCATAAATTTATGTTTTAAATACTTCAATATAAAAACATTTATCAACTATATGGTCCAACTTATAATCAATCCAGGTCATTTTCTATCTTGTAATTCTTTTTTTAAAAAAATATATTTTATTGATTTTTTACAGAGAGGAAGGGAGAGGGATAGAGAGTTAGAAACATCAATAAGAGGGAAACATCAATCAGCTGCCTCCTGCACACCCCCCACTGAGGATGTGCCCGCAACCAAGGCACATGCCCTTGACCTGAATCAAACCTGGGACCCCTCAGTCCACAGGCCGACGCTCCATCCACTGAGCCAAACGGGTCAGGGCTCTCCTTGTAATTCTTAAAAAGACTAGACTTTGTCTTAAGGTGCTTTTTGTATTACATTAATTCTTTAACTTTTGAACAACTATAGCCTCTTTCAGAAAAATGCACCTTTAAACAAGATTTAAATATATTGCCCTAACCGGTTTGGCTCAGTGGATAGAGCATCGGCCTGCGGACTGAAGGGTCCCGGGTTCGATTCCAGTCAAGGGCATGTACCTTGGTTGCGCAAACATCCCCAGTGGGGGGGGTGTAGGAGGCAGCTGATCGATGTCTCTCTCTCTCATCGATGTTTCTAACTCTCTATCCCTCTCCCTTCCTCTCTGTAAAAAAAAAAAAAAAAAAAAAAAAAAAAAAAAAAAAAAGATTTAAATATAATTTACAGGGCTTTATTCTACTTCTTTTTCTTCTAGTTCACAAAACCAAAAGGGTTCATGGACTTCAGATTAAGAATTTCTATTTTAATTCCTTATGAAAATTTAAATATTTTAAAGTCTAGATCTCATCTGATTTGCCAATTATCTCCTTGTTTTATGAAACAAGTTTTTGTTTGCGGACTTCATGGTTAGGAAACCCTACTTTAATCCCATAGAGAAAATTTTAGTCTTCCATATGTCTGCAGCACAGAATTAATGTAACTCCTAACCAGTTAGTTTTTAATCCTGTTTGCTTTTTACTAATTAAACATGTTGTTTAAAAATTAATAAATGAGTGTTTAGAGTTTTCAATAGTATTATATAGCTTTAAGAAGAATTATTAATGTATAAAAAAGGAGTATATTAATATTTTCTTAAGCATCAGTTCTTTTTCAAGTAATGTCATTTAATGAACTATGTATTATATTATAAATCATTGATGTAGGGATGAAGACATGCAAAGTTTGGCTAGTTTGATGAGTATGAAGCAGGCTGATATTGGGAATTTAGATGACTTTGAAGAAGATAATGAAGAAGATGATGAGAACCGTGTGGACCAAGAGGAAAAGGCAGCAAAAATTACAGGTTGGTTTTATTAAGCTGTAAGTTTATCTTTTTTTTTTTTTGTAAAGTTGAAAGCTTATTCTTATTTCCCAGGAAACACAGTTTCACTAACAAGGTATTTTTTCTTCCTTAAGCCTTTATAATCTAACTAGAGGCCCGATGCATTAAATTGGTGCAAGAGTAGGCCTTCCTTCACCTGGCTGCTGGCACAGGCTTCCCTCCGGCACCCGGGATCCAGGCTTCCCTTGCAAAGGGAGACCCTGCCCACCTGCTGCAGCCCACCGATCGGTGCCCTGGGCCTCCCTCTTTGGGGCGATCGTGGAGCCCCCTCATTGATTGCCCCGCTAGTTGGTGGCCTGGGCCTCCCTCTGCAGGGTGATCATGGGGCGATGGCCGGGCCCCTGACCAATTGCATTACACCCGCCTTGGCTGGCTTGGCACCAGTGGGTGTCATAGCATGGTCATCTGGATGGTCATCTGGAAAGTTGTTCCGCTGTTCAGCTATTTGGTCAATTTGCATATTACGCTTTTATTATATAGGATATTCCATTTAGCTCTCTGAAAACTTTGCATGTTGCTGGTAATAACAAATTTCAGCAGTTTAAGATCATGTCCAAGTTTAGTTAAGAATACATAGAACTGCTGTAACTGGTTTGGCTCAGTGGATAGAGCGTCGGCCTGTGGACCGAAAGGTCCAGGTTCGATTCCGGTCAAGGGCATGTATCTTGGTTGTGGGCACATCCCCAGTAGGGGGTGTGCAGGAGGCAGCTGATTGATGTTTCTCTCTCATCGATGTTTCTAACTCTCTTTCCCTCTCCCTTCCTCTCTGTAAAAAATCAATAAAATACTAAAAAAAAAAAAGAATACATAGAACTTTACTAGAACTACTAATTATAATATAAAGTAGCCTGAATATATTCATACTTATTTTGTCAATGTACGAATGAATCCTTTATAACAGTGGTTCTCTCAACCTTCTGGCCCTTTAAATACAGTTCCTCATGTTGTAACCCAACCATAAAATTATTTTCATTGCTACTTCATAACTGTAATGTTGCTACTATTATGAATCGTAATGTAAATATCTGATATGCAGGATGGTCTTAGGCGACCCCTGTGAAAGGGTCGTTCAACCACCAAAGGCGTCGCGACCCACAGATTGAGAACCGCTGCTTTATCAAGAAAGAAATGAGAATTTGCATTAGCTACCTTCTCCTAGTGCATGGATGTTTTATCTTATATCTAGAAGCTTCCATGCAATTATTCATTATAGTTGGTTTGATCAAACTACTAAAATGATAAGTGATTAGAACCTCTTTGTATTAATTGGTCAATAAGTACTTATTGGCAATCTGGCTATCACACTTAAGGATTTGATGATATGCCTTTATTTTTGGAGTGAAAATAAAGCACTAAATATATATACATCAGGCAAAATTTCAAGACAAGAATGATTAAATAAGGCATACTGATCAATTACAACACCTCCTCTAGCCCCTTCTGGCTATTATTTTTATTTCAATAACATTTTGGGATTTCCCCCTCCCCACCCCCAATAATTAATGCTGACATTTGCATTATGTTTAAATGATGTCAGCACCAATTATATAATTATTTTTTAAATGCCATGTCTTTCCTGTCTTTGAGATCTCTGTTTTATTTGGCCAGCTGGAGTACGTCAAGTTGGTATTCTTCTGCTACCACCAAAGGTGACCTTCTGCCTGTCCTTCAAATTTTAATTCTGTTGCCACATAGTCTGAGAAGCCTTTCATGCCAACTCCCCACTTAAGCTTGACCACTCCATCCTTTATGCTAATACTATACCATTTACAAATGCAGGCATTTTTTTTACAGCATGAGTTTTTATAATTCCAGTGGGATATAATTTAATCTTTTAATTGGAGGATACAGTTTGTTCTTTGTTAATGGCTTTTAGTTAAAACTAAATATCAGTTAGACATTAGTACCATAAGTAGGAATAAAATACCCACACATTTACATAGCTGTTTTGAGCTATATTGTATTGTTTTAATCATAATAATAGGAAAAATTAGTGATAACAGTATGTCACAAGTTCTGTGCTGGTTGAAAGGAAAAGAAAGGACATTATTTTTTAGGAAAATACAGATTTAATGAAGGCATTCAATAATAATTAGATTTTATAGTTCATTGTCTTAGTTCTTTTGGCCTCCTGTAACAAAATACAATAGATTGGATAGCCTATAAACAGCAGAAATGTATTTCTCACAATTCTGGTGGCTGGAAGTCTGAAGGGTGCTCACATGTACTTATGAGATCCCTCTTTTGGGTCACAGACTCCTTATTGTATTCCTCATATTGTGGAAATGGGCAGGGTTGTTCTTTTGGGCCTTTTCTATAAGAGCATTAATCTCATTCATAAGGACTCCATTGTCATGACCTAATCACACCGTCCAAAGGCCCCATCTCCTAATACTATCACATTGGGAATTAGGATTTCAACATATGAATTTTGGGAGACACAGACATTCATACCATAGCAACCATTATTTCTTAAACATACATATATACCTTATTTTTTTAAAATATATTTTATTGATTTTTTACAGAGAGGAAGGGAGAGGGATAGAGAGTTAGAAACATCGATGAGAGAGAAACATTGATCAGCTGCCTCCTGCACACTCCCTACTGGGGATGTGCCCACAACCAAGGCACATGCCCCTGACCGGAATTGAACCTGGGACCCTTGAGTCCGCAGGCTGACGCTCTATCCACTGAGCCAAACCGGTTAGGGCATACCTTACTATTTAAAATTTCTTTTCTTCATTGATTAAGGTATTACATATGTGTCCTTATCCCCCCAGTGCCCCCCCACCCCACCCCACACATGTGCCCTCAACCCCCTAGTGCAGTGATGGTGAACCTTTTGAGCTCGGCGTGTCAGCATTTTGAAAAACCCTAACTTAACTCTGGTGCCGTGTCACATATAGAAACATTTTTTGATATTTGCAACCATAGTAAAACAAAGACATATTTTTGATATTTACTTTATATATTTAAATGCCATTTAACAAAGAAAAATCCACCAAAAAAATGAGTTCACATGTCACCTCTGACATGCGTGTCATAGGTTCGCCACCACTGCCCTAGTGTCTGTGTCCATTGGTTAGGCTTATATGCATGCATACAAGTCCTTTGGTTAATCTCTCCCCTTTCCCCCCACCTTCCCTGCCTTCCCTCTGAGGTTTGACGGTTTGATTGATGCTTCTCTGTCTCTGGATCTGTTTTTGTTCATCAGTTTATGTTGTTCATTATATTCCACAAATGAGTGAGATCATGTGATATTTATCTTTCTCCAACTGACTTATTTCACTTAGCATAATGCTCTCCAGTTCCATTCATGCTGTTGCAAATGGTAGGAGTTCCTTCCTTTTACAGCAGCGTAGTATTCCATTGTGTAGATGTACCACAGTTTTTTAATCCACTCATCTGCTAATGGGCACTTAGGCTGTTTCCAAATCTTAGCTATTGTAAATTGTGCTGCTATGAACATAGGTGTGCATCTATCCTTTCTAATTGGTGGTTCTAGTTTTGGGAAACCATAAACATCTTAGAGGAATCCGTAGGCAGCAAAATCTCAGACATATGCCGTAGCAATATCTTCACTGATACAGCTCCTAGGGTAATGGAAACTGGGGACTAGTTTTATTTTTATTTCAAAATAAAAAGCTTCTGCACAGTAGAAGAAACCATCAACAAAACAACAAGAAAGCCCACTTCATGGGAGAACGTATTTGCCAATGTTATCTCTGATAAGGGTTTAATCTCCAACATTTACAGGGAACTCATACAACTTAACAAAAGGAAGAAGATAAACAATCCAATCAAAAAATGGCAACGCCCCTAAATATACCTTATTTTTTAAAATTTCTGCCAAAGGAGTAACTTCTTTTTAGATAGTCTAAAATTCTTCAGTCCTAATTGAAAAAATTGGTTTAATATAACTTGTGATGATTCAATATTTCTTTGGAATGTTATCATTATTTATACAGTATATTTCTTTTCCGTATTTTATGAAATACTATGTTCTAATCCTTTTTTCATCTCTAGCTTCTAGCACATTGTCTAGAACATATTGAGAATTTAATATATGTTAACTGAAAGGTCATAAGTAAATGAATTGGGGCTTCCCTCCTATTGTAGCCCATATTGATAACTCTGGCATATTATCTTATTGAATTCATTTTTACCTTTAATCATGTACTACCTTATACAGGTTAGTGTGGTCCCATTTTATGGAAGGAATGGGATCAGGAGGAGTCACATAATTCAAACCTTAAATAGTTCAAGACTAGTTTTCCAAAGTAATGAATGTAAAATGTGTGTTGAAGGAGCAAAGATAGATGGGGATCATGGGTGATTAGATGCACATTCTAAGTAAATCATAATTATTGTAATAAATTTTTGCTTTGATGTTGCATTTTTTCCATCTGTATTTTCTATTATATTTTCAGAGTACAGTCACTTAATAGCATAGCATTTCATGGCAGTTGTTTGGTGTCCTAAGTTGCATTTTTTTAGCACATGCAAATTCCATTTCAAAGTTATTTACTTTCAAGAATTATTTTGTTAAGCATCAGCACTACTACTATAAAAATGTTTGAGTAAATTAGTTTTAAGATAATAAATATATTACAAAATTAACAGCAGTACTGTTAAAATAATAGCTGAAGTAAACAAAACAAATGTTTTGTAAACATGGTACAAATAAAGTATGGGTATTTTTATTTACCAGCTAAAGTGGCAATAACTTAAAGCACAGCTTACAGTCACTCATCCTTTCTCCTCTGAAATTGTTGACACAGTTTTTTAAAAGGAAGGAATGATTACTTTAGATTCTTCCAATATTATATCTTTATATTGCAATGTAAATACATAAAAAATGCAATCACATTATATCAATAAAATTATATAGGTATATTATTACCCAACTAAGTTGCAACCTTCTTGAAGAAACAGATTGTTACAATTATTTTGTGTATCTCTTAGATTGACACCTAGAGGCTATTCATGTAGTCAGTGATTTCTTATCGAACATTGCTATAAGGCAGTAGTAAATTAACATAATATGTCTTCTGAAATTACAGTCTTTTCTAAAAGAAAAGTAAATTCATTGTATCTCTACTTGGACTAATCAAGTGTCTCTACCCTTTTCTGTCTGAGGCAGAATTCACAGCTAACTGTAAACATTTTGGGACTGGCTCTTAGGTAGGAAGCTTTTATTGATGCTACATGTATAGCTGCATTCTACAGAAGTGTAGCACCAGTGAATGGGCAAGGGAATTTTGAATGGCAATTGGAAAAATCACTGAAATATAGTGGGAGTGATAGACCTTGGTGTTAAAGAAACAAAGCCTTTTAATGAAAAGTTTACTTTCATAATTATATGAAATTTTATAACACTGTAGCCTGTATTAGAAATTGTTTATGGTTTCAAAATAATCTGTACCTCCATCTATACAGCAACCTCACAGTGCTTGAACCAAACTTTGGTAATATGATCATCATTGGTAAGCGTGTTGAATATTTGAACAAACAAGAAGAGAAAGAGAAAGACTCCTGCATAAATGTCAAAGTCCTATTGAATACAGCTCAGAAAATCAGGTTTAACTGAAACAGTTTATAACAAAACATTATCAGGGAAACCAGATATTATCAGACACTTGCTTCCCTGTTATATCTGTAGTTGTTGCAGAGATCACCAAATATTCTCTGCAGGCTTCACCACACATTCAGACTCTCATGACCTGAATAGGTCAAACTTGCATTAGATTCACTTACAGCGGTTCTCAACCTATGGGTCGCGACCCCTTTGGCGATTGAACGAACCTTTCACAGGGGTCGCCTAAGACCATCCTGCATATCAGATATTTACATTATGATTCATAACAGTAGCAACATTACAGTTATGAAGTAGCAATGAAAATAATTTTATGGTTGGGTCACAAAATGAGGAACTCTATTTAAAGGGCCAGAGATTGGGAACCACTGAAGGATATTGGACAGGAAACACCATGACAGCAGAGCATTCATCTTTTACTGGGGTCCTCACAGCAGCCCACATGCTATTCTTTGACCACATGCTATTCTGTACTCACATGATAACTTGAGTACAAGGGGACAAGAGCCACATAGTTACGTCATGGATTACCTTAGAATCTTTATGCTGTTCAAGAGCTGATATCGTTTGTAACAGTTTGATAAGCATAATTTCTCAGGTCCGCATAAGGGACATGCCCAGTTATTAGTCTCTATAATCAGAGAAGCTGAAACTATGGCCTTCCATTTAGAGTCCTCCCATCCTGATGCAATTTATAAATCAGGATTCATTTTTACCATAAGTAATGTGCCTGTTGTTTGTTCATCTTTTTCTTTTAGTTGGTAAAGTTAATTTGGGGGGAGGAAGAGAGAGTGATATACTGGCTACCTTCAAGGAACATAATCTTATAGTATAGGTTGTAGTAGAAGAGATTACAGTTCATATTTGAGGAGCTAGAGTTGATTATGGTATGACTCAGCCCTCTGAGATTAAATGTCCTACTTACTAAGGCTGTGAATGACCATAAGTAGCCCTCCCTCCTTTCATTTGAAGGTTCCTTAGAATAAACTTGGGACTGTGGTCGGAGAATACATCCATTAATTTGCTTCTGGTTTTTACCTGAGCATATACCCTGCAGTACCTGGGAGACTCATAAGCAAAGCCATAGGATTATTGTCGACTCTATAAAGTTTTAAAAAGGCAACATATTCTGGAGATCTGTGTAAAGAATGAGAATTTCTGGACTACTTCATCTGTTTGTTAGGTGGAAAGTAGGGTAGAAACAGAGAGATGGGGTTATTTCTGATTTTTTGAGCTAAAAGGCTAAGGCACCACAGCTACCTCCTTTTTAAAGGATTTTGAGACCTAGAATAAGAGACTGGAGTCAGCAAGAATATCTCATCCGAGTGTTCAGATCTCAAATATGTGTCACCTCAGAGAATAGAAGTGGCAGAAGATACAGATTATATATTTATCCTACTTTCTGTTTCACTCTTAAACTGTAATGCTGCTTTGTTTTTACTAACGACAGCTGAACATTCTCTGACATCCCAATCAGGACTTAGAATTCTGCAAATACTGAGAGCCCATTTCACAGAGTCAGAATGGAAGTGAAATCTGAAGAAGTTAGAAGCTCTCCAATATTTACTTAGGGTAGGAACCAGGAGACAAATAATATTTTAAGTACCAATAAGTATTTGCTGAGGATTTGTCCTAGGAATGCAAGATTGGTTTAACCATATTAATAGAAGGAGTAAAACCATATAATTATCTCAAAGGAACATTTGACAAAATTCAATACCAAGTTTCTCAGCAAAGTTTTATTATAAGGGAATTATCTTCATTTTGATAAAAGCATCTGTGGAAAGCTGCAGCTAACATCATACCTAATGGTGAAACCCTGAACACTTTCCTCCTAAGATTGGAAACAAGGCAAGGATATTTGCTCTCGCTTCTTATATTCAACATTATTCTGGAAATCCTAGCCCAGCACAGGACACAAGATCAATGTAGGAAAATATGTATTTTTATATATGAACAACTAACATTTGGAAAATGGAATTAACAAAATAATTACATTTGTAATGGAGGCTAAACATAACATAGCCTTCTTAGAAATAAAAGATGTGAAAAACTATAATACATTACTAAAAGTAATTAATGAGAGAAATTAATAAATGGAGAGAAATTATTTGTTCACATATTAGAAGGCAATATTGTTAAGATGTCATTTGTACACATATTGATCTAAAATTTAACTCAATGCCATTAATATTCCTACCAGGCTTTTTAAAAAAATAAAAATTGAAAAGCTGATTCTAAAATATATTTGGAAATGCAACTTGAATAACCAAAATAATCTTGAAAAAGAGAAGAATTATTATTCTACTACCTTACATCAAGATTTTCTTTAAGATTTACTTAAAGCTATGATAATTAAGATAGTGTGGTATTGGCATATAACAGATTAATGGAAAAAAACAGAGAGTCCTGAAAAACCCAAACATATTTGGCAATTGATTTTCAACAAAAGTACAGTATAATTCAGTGAAGAAAAGAAAGTATTTTCAACAATTGATGCTAAAACATCCAGATGTCCTTGTGGAAAAAAATGAGCCCCAATTCATACTTCACAGCATACCCAGACATTAACTCAAGATAGATTATAGACCTAAATGTGAACAAAGAATCTTTCTTCATTTATTAAGGTCTTCTTTAATTACCTTCAGAAGGTCCCTGGTTTGATTCCTGGTCAGAGCAAATATCCAGGTTGTGGGTTCAATCCCCAGGCGGGGTGCATACAGGAGGCAACCAATCAATGTTTCTCTCTCACATTGATGTTTTTTTTTTTTCTCTCTCTCTCTCCCCCTCCTTCTCTCTCCCTCTATAATCAATAAAAACACATTTTAAGAAAATGTTTATGGGCTAAAGCAGTGATGGTGAACCTTTTGAGCTCGGCGTGTCGGCATTTTGAAAAACCCTAACTTAACTCTGGTGCCGTGTCACATATAGAAATTTTTTGATATTTGCAACCATAGTAAAACAAAGACTTATATTTTTGATATTTATTTTATACTAGAGGCCCGGTGCACAAAAATTTGTGCACTTGGGGGGGGAGAGGGGGAGGTCCCTTAGCCCATCCTGTGCCCTCTTGCAGTCTGGGACCCCTCAGGGGATGACCACCTGCTGGCTTAGGCCCACTCCCCGGGGGATTGGGCCTAAGATGGCAATCAGACATCCCTCTGGCAGCCTGGCAGCCCTCAGGGGATGTCCATTTGCCAGCGGGGAGCAGGCCTAAACTGCAGTCGGACATCCTTAGCGCTGCTGAGGAGGCAGGAGAAGCTCCCACCACCACCGCTGTACTGGCAGCCATCAGCCTGGCTTGTGGCTGAGCAGAGCTCCTCCCATGTGAGAGCGCTCTGACCACCAGAGGGCAGCTCCTGCCTTGAGCGTCTGCCCTCTGGTGGTCAATGTGTGTCATAGTGACCAGTCATTCCCAGTCTTTCTGCTGTTAGGGTCAGTTTGCATATTACCCTTTTACTATATAGGATAGAGGCCTGGTGCACGGGTGGGGGCCAGCTGGTTTGTCCTGAAGGGTGTCCTGGATCAGGGTGAGGGTCCCGCTTGGGTACCTGGCCAGCCTGGATGAGGGGCTGATGGCTGTTTGCAGCTGGTCACACCCCCTTCAGGGTGGGGGTCCCCACTGGGGTGCCTGGCCAGTCTGGGTGAGGGGCTGAGGGCCATTTTTAGGCTGGCGGGTGACTGAAGCTCTCAACCTCTCCTTTTTTTCTTTTTCTTTTTTTTTTTATTCTGGGATTTATTTACCTTCTATGGCTGACACTGGAACTGAGAGCCGGCTTTAGCTCTGAGTTTCGGCTCCAGCTCTGAGATCTCGGCTGCTGAAAGCAGGTATCTGGGTTCGTTTGGCTTCTATAATTGAAACACTGTTGCAGCTCCAGCTCTGAGGCCTCCCTGGCTGAAAGCAGGAATCTGGGGTTTGTTTAGCTTCTATAATTGCAACATTGTTTCTTAGAGTGCAGCTCAGAGGCCAGCAGCGGCAGGCGGGGAACCTTGGCTTCCTCCATCACTGGAGCAAGCAAGTCTCCTGTTCACTTCAGCTTGCCTGGCTGCCAGCCGCCATCTTGGTTGTCAGTTAATTTGCATGTCGCCCTGATTAGCCAATGGGAAGCGTGTGGGAGCTACGGTTAATTACCATGTTTGTCTATTATTAGATAGGATATTTAAATGCCATTTAACAAAGAAAAATCAACCAAAAAAATGAGTCCGTGTGTCACCTCTGACACGCGTGTCATAGGTTCACCATCACTGGGCTAAAGCCTGTGGAAAAAGTAACATCTTTTGAATCTCAATTTCTGCCAGGAAGTTGAAATGTTACCATCTTAAAATGAGATATCCTTGTACTGAATTTTGTTATACTTTGAAGAGAAGAATGACGAACATGCAAGATTTGCAGGTATCTTATCGTTTTAGGCAACTTATTATTTTGTTAACTCAGCTACTGACTTTCCTAAAGGGAAAAGCCCCCCACTCTTTGTGCCACTGCCCCCTCCCCCATTTTTTATTCAGTGTGATAATTTCTGGTGGTCAATTTCTATCTTCTTTTGCCTTCCTAACAGTAAAGAAGAGTCTCAAATTTCTTAACCCTTTGCTTCGATTGCCTGCCCCTAATTTAGTTTTCCTTCTCATTCTCACCACTGTTGAAACAAGTTCAGATTGACACACTGTTACGATAACTGAATGTGCTTAGTATGGGTTTATTGCTCAGCTTGAGAAGAATAGGGTAGAAATTTGTGCTATCACATAGCATTATTAGCATTTTTCAAACATGTAAATTTTTGGCAAAATACTGCTTTACAAAGTAATAAAGTATTATATAAGTATACTAGAGGACCAGTGCATGAAATATGTACATGGGTAGCGTCCCTAGCCTGGCCGGTGATGAGGGCCGACCAGGGCCTTCCGGCTGCCGGCCGGAGCCTCCCTTCCCCAGCTGCCAGCTGGAGCCTCCCTTCCCTGGGTGCCGGCTGCCAGCTGCCAGTCGGGGCCTGCCTTCCTTCTGCGCCACTTCCTGGTGGTCAGCACACATCATAGTGAGCAATCGAACTCCAGATCTCCCAGTTGAACTCCCAAGGGGACACTTTGCATATTAGCTTTTTATACATATAGATTGGTCCAAGGAATATTTTTTGGCGGGGGGCGGGGGGGTGTCAGGCTAGTATATTACTGGGAAAGCGTCCCACTTAAAAAAATAAAAATCTGGGAATAAATTTTTGTTGTAAATCTCCTTTTCATTTATTTAACTTTCGCCCCTGATTATAAATGTGAAAAATATTGACTGTGGAAAATTTGTAAGAAACAGGAAAATACTTTTTTAAAAGGAGAAATATATAACAAAATTATGCCCACGTATACAACTGCCAATTGAATTATTTCCATGAGAGCCACCTGTAGGTAGGTATGGCCAAACCGAATAGCCCCCATGCCGTGCTAGAACTACTAGTCACAAAATCACCCAAGATAAAAACCTGGAAATTATCCTTGATTCCTTTCCCCATGCCCTGTGTCAAACTAACTATCAAATGTTTCTTCTTATTCTTTAGTTAGCAATATTTATTGTGTGCCTCTCCTCATGGAGTAGTGATGCTGAACTACTTACCTTTGCTTCCTATGCTGTTTTTTTTTCCAATGATGCCACCGTGTTGAGCCTGGACTGATGTTTCTAAAATGTGCATTTGATCTTTCAATGGATTCCCAGAGCTGTCAAAGTAAAGTTTACATTCTTTAGTTTGGCCACAAGAACTTTGATAAGAACATTCGTCAGCCTTATTTTATTCCATTCCCCATCTCTGGCATCTTAAGCCGCAAACAGCTTGCAGTTCCACAAATATGTCATGTTCTTATTTGCAGTGCCCTCCATTTTCTTTTTTATTTTAATAGTAATGTCTGTTTGTCTAATTTAGCTCACATCTGAGTAAGTTCAGAAGGTATTCCTGACCTCAAAGTCTCTCTCCTAGTTTCACATAGCCTATGAAGCATATCTCAATCATAACATGTATCATATTTATCATACACGGTGTATTGCTTTACTTGTCTCTCTGTCCCTAAAACATATACAGTCATGAGAGCAGGTACTATTACAGGCATTTAATAGGTACTTAATAAATGTTTATTAGATAGATAAATGGTATTTCTTTGGAGTTTGCTTCTTGTTATGATTTGGATTAACATTTGTTTGCATACCAAATAAAGGGAACATTGGTATAGATTATTAAAATGACCTTTCCCCTGTTAATATGAATGAAAGTTGTAGAAGCAGAAGTTCTAGGATTTAAGTAAGTTATGAATAGGTAAAACTAGGATAGGAAGGAAAACTTAGTGAAGTGAATGGAAAGAAGAAATTACTTTGGATTAGTTAATGAGGAAATGGTTATTGTTTTTAGATATTACTGAAAGTAATCAGTTTAGGAAATACTCTAAACATCCCCCCAAATTAAAACGTAAATAATTTAGTCATGTAATAAGGTCATCTTAATAGTATTTAAATAAATGGCCACATTGTACCTAAAACTATAGAACAGTATTAATGATCTGAATGTAAGGACCAAGTCTAATGTTTCTTCAGTATTCCCTATAATGCTCATTATATAATATGTTTAAATAAATTATTGATTTCTACTTTCATTGAGATTACAACTAAGAATATAAAATAATAAAAATGTGTAATAAACTGAAAATCTTTGGGCATTATTTTTAAATGTTTTAACTAAGTGTACATTTGGGGATATAATGTAAATGATACTAACATATGTGATAAAATGTGGATATTCAAAGAATACCTCAGGATATTTATGAGAATTAATTCTGATAACATATGTAAAGTCCTTCCTACTGCTCAATAAATATTAGATATTATTAACATTTTTTCATATTTTCAATGTTAAAGACAAACCATTTGCAAATTTTTAAAAATACATAACTAGTAATGAGTGAAAATAAATCAATATGTGCTGGTAATCACTTAACACTGATCTTTGACTCTATTATATTTTCCTAAAAATTACAATGCAATAGAGTCACCTTAATAGTATTTAAATAAATGCCCACATTGTACCTAAATGTGGTAGTTGGAGGTAGGGGATGAATGAATTCTACCTACTGAGAAATTTGCTAGGCTGGTTTGAGTCAGAGTGGAGTTTAAAACTATTGGCAGAATAAAATGGAAGAAGAGTCTGACTATTCATCTCTTATTCAAATTCAAATGAAGAGTTTAGTTGGTATTGTGTTTACTCCTTATTTTCTGTGGTTTACTTTTGCTATCTCAAGCAATTTTATTCATGCAAAAATATGTTTTCATTCCAACAGGGAAATAACTTTGTCAACTTTTCACATGTATTTAGCTCAGAGATCTAAAAAATAACACGTTTCTGACCATCTAATATCTAGTAGTCATTTATTGTCTGTTTCAATATTAATTTCTATCTTTACAGAAGGTAAATTCCACAAGGACAATACCATATCTGCTTTTTTTCATCCTTGTGTATCAAGCATAGTACTTGACACAGCGTGGTAAATAAATATTTGTCGAACAACTACCAAATGGGATGAAGGGCAACCTTATTACACTGTGTATTGTGTTACTTGGGTCAAATAAAATTTATAACGTACAGTTAGATTTACAATGGTAATAACATTTTTAATGCTGAATTTACAACTTTTTTCTATTTCTAATTATTTTCTTTCTTTCCCATTTGAATGATCTGGATCGGTTTGGTTTGTCCTAATTACCTAAATTATTCCCAGGTTTTAACTTTGGAAACAGCAAGAATTAATTAGAATACTCTAGTGGGCACTTTTTCACCCAATGAGTTATAATCTCATATACAGAGAATTGTCTGTGTAATTCATGTAAAAATTTTATTCACATAAAATATGAATTTTTATTTTAAGATTTTTCTATCTATCCCTGTCTTTTTTGTTCTGTCTCTTATTGGATAAATTATAAGGTTCCCTAAAACAAATACTCAAGAATTCCCTTAAAAGACAAATTCCTTAGAAAAAGGAATAGAAAATAGTAGCTATTGCCTTTCTCTTATTTTGTGCTGATTTTTAAACCCTAGAACATGAATAAGTGCTTATTATGTTCATTATTCATGTAGATGTAATCTAAAAATCTTTAGTTTAAATTTGTAATATTATAAATAATATTATATGTATATACATATGTTTTTTTGTGTGTTAGTAGAGGATACTTTTTATTGTTTTTAAAATATGCATTTAAAACACTATTTTACAAATGCAAAATGTGGTTGCTGAAAGCCATTGCCATTCTCTTGGGTTATTATCTTTGTTTTGTGTTTATTAACATAGTTCTTATATTACTAATATAAGTTTTGACAATAAACTGTTTCCTATCTTTAATGGTACAACATAACTTTAAGTTAAATGCTTCTGTTAAAGTTCATCAAAATAACATTCTTTGAATGTATTCCCTTGATAACCAAACATCCCCTCTCTGTCTTTTTGAGTAACAGCATGCTTCTACAGCTCTTTAATTAAATGACCTTACCTTACATTTGTCTCGACTGGCTTCTGTTTACAGAAATTGTAAACCAATTGAATGCTCTGAGCAGCTTAGATGAAGATCAAGATGACTGCATAAAGCAAGCAAATATGCCTTCAGCTAAATCAGCCAGTTCCTCTGAAGGTCTAAGAGCTTTCTTCCTTTCTTTCTGCTTCTGACTGCCTTTATTTACTGTGACCTGCTACCTCTTGACTTCTGCCTATACTTAGCTGTCAGTTTTGTCTTCGTGCTTTTCCTTGGATGTTTTCTTTGGTAATTTGTAGTACACCAACAGGCAACAACATAACAGAACTTTCCATCTTTAGCAAAGCCTTATATCAAGATTCTCATTAGGTAGTGATTTTAGAACATCTTATAAAAATTGGTCATGTAATATGGCCATACTTCTTCAGCTACTGTATATATTATAACTTTTACTTTTAAAAAATAGTTTCTTAGATTAAACCCATTTGAATTATTTATATTTAGGAGTGAAGGATGTTTTACTAAAAATCTGTCAGTACTTTTTCATTAAATAAAATTAAATTCAGATGAAAGTTTCTCGCCGAAACCGGTTTGGCTCAGTGGATAGAGCGTCAGCCTGCGGACTGGAGGGTCCCGGGTTCGATTCCGGTCAAGGGCATGTGCCTTGTTTGCGGGCGCGTCCCCAGTGGGGAGTGTGCAGGAGGCGGCTGGTCGGTGTCTCTCTTTCATCGATGTTTCTGACTCTCTATCCCTCTCCCTTCCTCTCTGTAAAAAATCAATAAAATATATTTAAAAAAAAAAAAAGAAAGTTTCTCTAGTTCATTATCTGATACAATTTTCAAATTAATATGTATATGTTTTATTTCATATGAAAATGTTGGTATACTACAAAATACTTGAATGGCATTCTGCCACTGGTAAAATGCTATGTCTTATTATTTACAGGTATTATTAGTGTGAATTTTTATAATTCAAAAATTTCATGAATGATTGAAATTATGCTTTACTGTAACCATAGTGAACTAACACATATGTTTATTTTCAGAGCTTATCAACAAACTTAACTTTTTGGATGAAGCAGAAAAGGATTTGGCCACTGTGAATTTAAATCCATTTGGTGATCCTGATGTAACAGGATTAAATCCATTTGAAGATCCTGACTCAGAAGGTAACAAGTTTTTTTTCTGTACTTTTAGAGTCTTTATATAGTCAAATTCTCTTGAATGGTAATGGCAGGAAGACTCATAAAGTAATTTTTGTCCCTAATGATAATGTTATTGTGTTCAGTACCACTTGCAGGTGATCGGCAATTCTGGGTAGCTTCAATTGAATTTTTAAAGAAAAAAGAAAGTCTTACATAGACATGTACTTGGGGAATTTATTTATTTATTTCTAATTTTTAAAATATATTTTTATTGGTTTCTGAGAGAGAGAGAGAGAGAGAGAGAGAGAGAGAGAGAGAGAGAGAGAGAAAGAGAAAGAGAATATGAGAATGAGAGAATGAATCATTGATGGGCTGCTTCCTACATGCCCCCTACTGGGGACTGAGCCCCCAACCTTACATGTGCCCTGGCTTCCTGGTTTATGAGTCAGTGCTCATCCACTGAGCCACACCTGCTGGGGGGAAGGGGCTTATTTTTAAATGTCTGTTAATTTGATCAAATAGTAAAGCTCTGTTGTTAGAGATAACATTGTTCTGTCTCTTACTGGAAAAATTATAAGGTTTCCTAAAGCAGATACTCAAGAGTTCCCTTAAAAGACAAATTTCTTATAAACAGGAGTAGAAAATAGGAGTAGCTATTGCCTGTTTTTCTTATTTTGTGCTGATTTTTAAAATTCTAGAGTATGAACAAGTATTTTACCTAGCTGGCATATGGTAAAGTTTCGTTAGTTTAGCAGCCTGACCAAAGTAAGGTCAAGTTGTGGCACATACTGATATTGATGTGGTGGGGTGGCTTCTCCCTCTAGACAACTCCTCCACCCTCATTCGCAGAGAGTTTGAGGAATCCCTCTACCTCCTACTCCATGTCTCTGGCTGAGAATTAGTCAGTGGTTACAGTAAGTTGTGCATGTGAATAAAGGAGCAGAAAGAAGACTGAAACCACTGTTGTCATACATACAGCATAATTGGGAGTAATAAACCCAGGTATTTTTTCTGGGTCTTTTTTCTTATCAAGTAGTTTTGATCTCTTAAAGCCTAGCAAAGAGCTGTTGAAGCAGTGAGACTTCTGTTTAATTAAACTCTGTTTTCTCAAAGTAAATGTAAGAATGACTAATCACTATTTGCATCTTTTAGACTGCTCTTAGGAAATCTTCCTGAGCTGTAAAGAATTTTGCTGCCACTAGTCATGGTGAAAATGAGGTTTTAACTTCAGGATTCACTCTGTTAGAGCAATATTATTTAATAATCCACTCTTTTCCTTTACTTTCTCCCTTCTTATCAGATTCTAAACTAGTAAGTTTAAATTAATTGTATTTTATTTTGTGAGCTAGTTATATTAAGAACATATTTTAAATCTTAAAAGTTACAATAAATCTTAGAGGTGATCTATTTCAGCTGCGTACTTTCATAGATTAGGAAGCTGAGGCCCAGGGGAATTAAGTGATTTGAACAAGAACTCTAGGTAAATGGAGATGGAGTTAGAGCTAAGATTCCTAATCAAGGGTCTTCTTTCGACTATACAGCTTCTCCTTGATTATTATATACATCTGAGTATATCGAATTTTAAAAATATTAACAAGATATTTTGAGACATCAGTATTTGAGCTTTCCATTTCAAAATAGAATAAGTTCTAAATATATGTACGCCTATTTTCTGAGGAATAGAAAGGAATAGCAGATATCATGTGATACCATATTTCTATATAGGAGAGGTTAGCCAGCCTGACTCAGAATCTTTACTCATGTTGATAGAGCTAAGAAAAAATGTGACAACTAGTATTTCTCTTTAAATATACATCTCTTTCTAGAATTAATGTTATGGATTAAAAACTTGCTACTTGCAGTAAAAAAAAAAAAAGTATTTGGGGAAGATAAAAATGTGTTACAGTTGTTAAGATGGTGTATTATTATTTGCTTTTACAGCTTCAGTTTTCTTATATTCATGATATTCTGTGCTTCAGTTCCCTAAGTGGTTTTTGCTTGTATAACTAACCAAAGACCATTTCAAAATTTAATCCATTTTATGGTCTTTTAAAAGCAGAAACTTATTATGTATCAGTTTGAGATGGCAAGCTAGTTTATGGAAATAAAATAGGCAATAATAAAATATTATTCCTTTAAGAAAGTTAAAATTTCCAAAATTGTCATTTATATAATATTATTAGAGACTTCAAAGGCATTCCAAAGATGACATTTTGGGGTTTACCATTCCTGGAAAAGTAGACAAAGATCTTAGATATTACACCTTCTGAATCTAGCCCCTCCAAAATGTGCTAGTACTTTGCCTCTTTCAGTTCCATTCAATATTGAGTATTTTTGAAAGCATTAAAAATGTGAGAAAATGTCAGATAGAATTAATTGGACTTAATTCATCTGTTGCTATTGTTTTATAGAACCAACCACTGAAACAGTATCACCTAAAAAACCAGAAGAATCTTTTTATAATAACAGCTATAATCTCTTCAAAGAGATGCAAACTCCACAGTATTTAAACCCATTTGGTGAACCAGAAACCTTTGAAACTATAAAGGATTCTCCTCCCCAATCAACAAAAAGAAAAAATATAAGACCTGTGGACATGAGCAAGTACCTCTATGCTGATAGTTCTAAAACTGAAGAAGAGGAGTTGGATGAGTAAGTACATTTCATTTTGCTATCATCATAGGTCAGGCTTTATATTAACTATAGGTAGGGATCCTTTGTAATATACCTTTAGATGGGTAAAATGAGATCTGGTGCAATGTTAACATACACTTTACAAGTTAGTATCTATCTCATCCCCATCTGAAATTTTATAATCTTGACCATTAATCTCCCACCCTCTTCCATATGCTTGTATACGCTAAACTAACAAATGAGGGAATATGTTCTTGGAATCTCTGGTTAGAATTTCTATAGTGTCTTCCCATAAGAACTGTTATAAATGGCACTTGAGTATTTTTAATTGCTTACTGTATGCATTATGCTTCAATTATGTTATGGAAACCAACTAATCATTTATGATATTGATTTGATCAGAAGGCTTATCCAAATGCCAAACAATGAGATCATAACATTTATAAATTAGGAATTGTCAATTGTGTTACTATTCTTACCCAAATGTGAGGTTGATTGACCACAAGCTCAGTATAAATAGTCAATGTGATTAGGGATACCATTTTACGCAAATGTAGGTAGGCATAAAGAGAGAAGTGAATTTTCATTGTGTTCTGAGGTTATACAGTGTATTTATTACTTGTGTGACTACAGACCGTGGCCCTGAGTTTGTTAAAAAGCAACAAGCAAAACTTCTACTTGCGGCCATGTTAAAAAGAAGCTCTTCAGGCAGGAGGAAAATGACACTACTTAGAGATTTGGATCTACACAAGGAGATGGAGAGCACAAGAAATGGCTAAAATAGTATTATATATAAAATACTTATCTTTTAAAAATTCCCTTAAAATATAACTGGCTTTGAAGTTTAAATAATTTATTCTGTGTTTTTTTTATTGCTTATTTTAGAAAGAAGGAAGGAGGGAGTGGGGAAGGGAGAGAAACATCAACTCTGGAGAGTGAGTCTGCAACCTGGGCATGTGCCCTGACTGGGAATCAAACCGGCAACCTTTTGGTGCATGGGACAATGCTTAACCAACTGAGCCACACTGGCTAGGGCTATATTCTGTGTTTTATAACATGTATAGAAATTGACAATCTTAAACATTCACAGTTATCATAATTTAGCATAAAGGCTGAGAGTGGGAAATTGAAGAGTCCTGTTTTAAGCTTCGTCAACATGTTACTTGAAGATGTACTTTTCTTTATAGAGAACATCATTGTTTATGTACAATAACATAAGGACTCTTCAAAAAGTTTACCAGAACTAAAAAGTAAATTTGGCAATGTTACAGGATACAAGATCAACATATAAATTTAATTATATTTTTCTATAGTAACAATTATCAGAAATAGAAAAACTTTAAACACCATATACAAAAGCATAAAATAAAGCCCTCAGGGATAAATTTGAAGAAAGATGTGCAATAACCATATGTTGAAAGCAACAAAACATTGCTGAGAGCAATTAAAGAAGAGAAATCAGCCGTAACCGGTTTAGCTGAGCGGATAGAGCATCGGACTGCGGACTGAAGGGTCCCAGGTTCGATTCTGGTCAAGGGCACATGCCTGGATTGTGGGCTCCATCCCCAGTGGGGGCGTGCAGGAGGCAGCCAATGATTCTCTCCCAACATTGAGGTTTCTATCTCTCCCTTTCCCTTCCTCTCTGAAATCAATAAAATATATTTTTTTAAAAAAAGAGGAGAAATCAAATGGACAGAAATGCTATTGGACATGGACTCAAATTGATCTATACATTCTGTGCTATCCCAATCAAAGTTTTGACATACTTTTTTAAAATAATAATTAAGCTAATCCTAAAATATATATGGAAATTCAAAGGACCTAGAATAGTCAGAAAAATTTAGAAAAAGAACAAAGTTGGAGGACTTATACTACCCGATTTTAAGACTTATTAACCAAGACATTGTGGTATTGTATTCAAAGTAGAAATATAGGTGAAAGGAAGAGAATAAGAAAGTCTAGAAATAAGGCCATACGTAAATATTGTCAATTGATTTTTGACAAAGCTAGCAAGGGAAACTGGTTAAGAAATGATAATCTTTACAACAGATGTTGCTAGAACAAGTAGATTTCCATATCTTGCTCCCACTTTCCCCCCACACAAAATAAGTACACCCCTTATTGCATACAGTATACAAAATTTAACTAAAAATAGGTTATACAACTAAAATTAAGAACTAAAACGTTGGAACTTCTAGGAGAAAGCATAGGAGAAAAATCTTAATTGACTTTGACTTAGGTAAAATGTTTTAAATAGGATTCAAAAAGCACAAAAAAATCAGGAAAAATTGTTAATTTAGACACTATCAAAATTAAAAACTTATGCTCTTTTTTTTAAAAAAAAAAAGCAGGAAAATGAAAAGGCATGTCATAGTTTGGCAGAAATTCTTTGTAAAGCAAAAGACTTCTATCAAGAATATGTGAAGAATTTTTTTAGCCCAATAATAAGACAAACTTTTTTTAAATAGGGGAAAGATTTGAACAGAAATTTCACAAAAGAAAATATAAGAATGCCGATGTACATACAGAAAGATGCTCAACACCTTAGTCATCAAGGAAATGCAAATTAAAACCAAATAAGACACTACAACACACCCACTTGAATTGCTAAAATTTAAGAGACTGACTTTGTCAAATAGTGTCAAGGATGTGGAGTCACTGGAACTCTCTCAAAGAACTCTGAGTTCTAAATGATAGAACCATTTTATTTTATTTTTAATTAAATTTATTGGGGCTAACAATCTATATATATAAAAAGCCAGTGTCTGTGACGACCAAACGACCGGTCACCATGAGGTGCCATTGACCACCTCTCAGTCCCTCCCCACGGGCCCGCAAGTGGGGCGAGGTGGGACTGGGGACTGGCAAGTGGGCCGAACAGCTGACCTCTTGGTCCCTGCCCCCGTCTGTGATGGATCAGCAATGGTGAACGGGGGAATCTGGGTGGGTGGCGAGAGGACCGGGCTGGCTGTCAGGCCGTTGGGATCACCAGCTCATCCCCGGCTGCTCGGGGGCTCAGGCCTGCGGGAAAGCAGGCGCCAGCGACTTCGCCTCCATGAGCGTGCGCCAGGCCAGCTGCTGATGGAACACACTGCCCGCTCGGGGCCTCACGCCGGGGCGGGTAGGTCACGGGCGCGCCCTGCAGCTTCCATCAGTGCCTCAAGCCCCAGCAGCGGTGGCAGAGGCAGCTCCCATGTGACCGGCTCCCAGCGGGCAGCACATTCCTACAGTGGCTGGCCCAGTGCATGCACATGGAAGTGAAGTCGCCGGTGCCCGCTTTCCCGCAGGCCTGAGCCCCCAGCAGCTGGGGATGAGCTGGTGATCCCAATGGCTTGACAGCCCTGCAGCAGAGGTGGTGTTCAGCCTGGGGACTGGTGAACGGGCAGAAGATGGAGGCTAGGCCTAGGGACCCTACCTGCATGATTTTGTGCGCTGGGCCTCTAGTGGTTAATAAAATTACATAGGATTCAAGTGTACAATTCTGTAATACATCATCTGTATATTGCATTGTGTGTATACTGTCCAAAGTCAGATCTCCTTCCATCACCATATATTTGACTCCTTTTACCTTTTACTATCACCTTGCATCCCCCTTCCCTTTTGGGAACCACCATACTGTCCTCTGAGTTTTTGTTTGTTTGTCTTGCTTGTTCATTTATTGTTTTCATTTTTATATTTTACATATGAGTGAAATCATATGTTTCTTAACTTTTCCTGTCTGAATTATTTCGCTAGTATGACATTCTCAAGATCTATCCATGTTGTTGCAAATGACAGTATTTCATCTTTTCTTACGACTGCGTAGTATTCTGTTGAATGTGTGCACCATTTTTCCTTTATCCAGTCATCTATCAAAGGACATTTTAGTGTGATTTGACTGTTTTAGAAAACAGTTTTGGCAGTTTCTTAAATTAAACTTATACCCATCATTTGATGCAGCCATTCCATTTCTAGGTACTAGTCACTCAAAAGGAATGAAAGTATATGTCCACAAAAAGATTTGTACATGAACATTTTAACACCTTTATTTATCACAATAGCAAAATATGGGGATAACTCAAATGTCCATCAGGAGGCAAATGGGTAAACAAATTGTGTATACCCTATAATGGAATACTTACTACTCAGTACTAAAGAAGAAATAAATGATTTTTCTGAATTTTAATTTTTAATTACAGTTGACATTCAATATTATTTTATATTAGTTTCATGCATACAGCATAGTTAGACAGTTATATCATTAACGAAGTGATCCCCCCAATAATTCTAGTACCCTCTTGGCACCATACATAGTTATCACAGTACTATTGACTATATTCCTTATGTTATACTTGATATCCAATGACTATTTTGTAACTCCAATTTGTATTTGTATTTCTTTTTTATTTTTTTATTTTATTGATTTTTACAGAGAGGAAGGGAGAGAGAAAGAGAGTTAGAAACATCGATGAGAGAGAAACATCGATCAGCCGCCTCCTGCACATCTCCTACTGGGGATGTGCCCGCAACCCAGGTACATGCCCTTGACCGGAATCGAACCTAGGACCTTTCAGTCCACAGGCTGATGCTCTATCCGCTGAGCCAAACCGGTTTCAGCTGTATTTGTACTTCTTAATCTCTTTACCTTATTCACCCAACTCCCTTCTCATCTGGAAACCCTCAGTTTATTATCTGTATCAATGAGTCTTGGTTTTGTTTTGTTTATTTTTTTATTCTCTAAATTCCACATATAGGTGAAATCATGGTATTTGTCTTTTTCTGTCTGACTTATTTCACTTAGCACAATACCCTCTAGGTCAGGGGTCCTCAAACTACAGCCCGCGGGCCACATGCAAGTACAAATATTGTATTTGTTCCCGTTTTGTTTTTTTACTTCAAAATAAGATATGTGCAGTGTGCATAGGAATTTGTTCATAGTTTTTTTTTAAACTATAATCCGACCCTCCAACAGTTTGAGGTACAGTGAACTGGCCCCCTGTTTAAAAAGTTTGAGGACCCCTGCTCTAGGTCCATCCACACTGTGGTAAAGGGCAAAATTTTATTCTTTTTTGTGGCCAAGTAATATTCCATTGTATATATGTAACACCACTTTTTCTATCCGTCTATTGATGGGTACTTTGCTATGATAAATACCACTGCAATGAATGTAGGTAGGGGTGATAAATTCTTTCTAATTAGTGTTTTTGATTTCTTCGGTTATATATCCAGAAGTGGAATTGCTGGGTCAAAGGGCAGTTCCATTTTTAATTTTTTGAGTACCCTCCATACTGTTTTCCACAATGGCTGCACCAATCTGCATTCCATCCAACAGTGGACAAAGTTCTCTTTTCTCCACATCCTCACCAACACTTTGTGTAGGTTGATTTATTGATGATAGCCATTCTGATGGGTATAAGGTGATATCTCATTGTGGTTTCAATTTGCATTTCTCTGATGATTAATGATGTTGAGCATCTTTTCATATGTCTATTGGCCATCTGTATGTCTTCTTTGGAGAAGTGTCTTTTCAAGTCCTCTGCCCATTTTTAAATTAGAATGCTTATTTTTTTGGTGTTGAGTTATATGAGTTCTTTATGTTTTAGATATTTATCCCTTATTGGATGTATCATTGGTGAGTGTCTTTTATCATTTAATATGTTGCCCTTTGTTGATGGTGTCCTTTGCTGTGCTTTGTTGATGGCAAAAACTTTTTAGTTTGATGTAGTCCCATTTATTTTTTTCCCCTTGCCTGAAGACATATATCAGGAAAAAATATTACAAAGAGAAATGTCAGGGGTTTTACTGCCTATATTTTCTTCTAGGAGTTTTATGGTTTCAAGTCTTACATTTAAGTCTTTAAATTAATTTTGAGTTTATTTTTGTATGTTGTATCAGAGGTGGTCTAGTTTCATTTTTTTGCATGTATCTGTCATATTTTCCCAACACCATTTATTGAACAGACTGTCTTTACCCCATTGTATATTCTTACCTCCTATGTCATAGATTAATTGACCATATAGGCATGGGTTTATTTCTGGGCTCCCTATTCTTTTTCATTGATCTGTGTGTCTGTTTTATGCCAGTACCACACTGTTTTGATTACTATGACCTTGTAGTGTAGTTTGATATCAGGTAGTGTGATCCTTCCAGCTTTGTTCTTTTTTTCTCCAGATTGTGGTGGCTATTCAGAGTCTTGTAGTTCCATAAAAGTGTTTGGGATTATTCTAGTTCTCTGAAAAATGCTGTTGGTATTTTGATAAGGATTGCACTGAACCTGTAGATTGCTTTATATAGGATGGACTTTTTAGTGATGTTAATTCTTCCTATCCATGAGCATATTACATGTTTCTATTTATTTGTAAGGAAGAAACAAACTATGGATATGTGTAGCTACATTGATGAATCTAAGAGGAATGAAGAACACCAGAAATGTCAAATATAATAATATATATAAAGTACTTTTCTTATGTTTTAAAATCCCTTTAAAATGTAATTGACATTAAGGTTTAAGTAATAATCTGTGTTTTATAGTGTGTAGAAGTAAAATGTCCTGAAACTACATCAAATGAACAGTGATTGGGCAAAGGTACTGTTTGAATTAGAAAAGAGATGATTTAAAGTAGCTATAATAACCAAACTCAAATATTTAAAAGACTTGTTTGGTGAATGAGGTAGTTGTTTTCTATTGCTCTGGAACTGCATTTCTCAACCCTTTTCCATTTTACAACAGGTGGCTAATGACTCTCACATATGTTTTATGCTTCCATATGCATGGCTAGGTTTTGATAAAACTTCTAATGTCCTATAAATATGTAGAATTACATCATAACTAATTTCAAAATGAGGTTGAGGTTTCAATACTAATTAATAACTATACAGTGATTGAAAAAGTTGGCTCAACTCTTGCTAAAGTTATTATATTTGTTTTCTTTGAAATAGCTAATGTATGATCAAAATAAAATTTCTCATGGGTGGTGTAGCTGCTGAGTAATAGCCACACACCTAGAATATTTGAATGTCAATGCAAACTTTAAGTACAAGCATTCAATCGTTCCAAGATGCCTGGGTATTACCCAACACACACACCCTGCTCTCTTCTATTAACAAATTAAAGAGACATCTAATGTTTGCTTAAACTTTTAAAATGTCTTAATAAAAACTAAAATCAGAATGACTGGGTGTTTCCTTTTGACCATTCTTTTATCACATGAAAGTCACAGTCTTTACAAATTTCCCATGAATAAAGAACATTCTAAATTGCTCAATCATCTGAGGTTACCAGAGAGAGCCAATAAACACTCCTTCCTGCTTTTTTTGTAGGAATATACACACAGATTCTTAAGATTCATATGTAAAGATCTCATCAGCTAAAGTGAGAATATAGGAAGACTCTGTATTACTTTCTTCTTCAGTATTTCTCATCTTTTCCCCCCAAGAATTTGTAGGTATAACTTCAGTAGCAGAAATATCCCAAAATTTGTTTACTACAATAATAAACTTATGTATGACCTTTCAAATCAAGTGAAAAGTCTGACTCATCTTTCCTTACCAAACTCTTTCTGTATCTGACCTAAAACTATCACAGATAAATAGTGCTGAGTCCTTTGATGTATAAATAATCTTCAGAACCTAGCATATCCATCAGCACCAAGAGAAAGTATAGACCCTTCAGTGCTTTTAGTGAATGCCCTTTACACTTAGCAACCACGTGGATTACTTAGTTTCCTCATATTTGGGGGTTAGTTCAGCCATTCTAGTTTATGTGGCAAAAATGAAAATAGATAAAGCAATAATTTTTTTAAGCATTTTTGAAGTGATTTTTGTGTCCAGCATGAATCATTTCTGGTATAGTGTGTCAGTATTTCAAGAAAAATTGTCATTGAATTTTATTCAGATATGCTACACACTCATTTTAATAAATTTGGATTGTTTTTCCAAAGAAACAGAAATTTTCAAAGTGACAGGAAAAGACTATAGTTTTTGCTATACCCTTGCTTCATATTTTTTTTGAGGATGTTTATTAATCCTATTTCTAATAAACTTATAGTTTTTCTTATATAATTTTTTTCTGGGTGAATTATTTTCTAAACAATGAGTAATGTCATTTAAAACTATCCTGTCTAATTTTCCACCTAATATAACTGATGCATTTTTAATTCATAATGAGTTAATGATATAACTAATCTATTATGCAAGTATACAGTACAAGGATAAAAGTAATTCTTTTTATTTAGAGTGATGCAGGAAGCCCTGAAATAGATTATTCAAATCCTAGATGATCAACAGAATGTGAAAATTATGCTAATTCCTTAAATAATTTTTTCTTACTAAAAATATTGTTTAAATATTTGTAAATACTTTAATCAGCAGTTATGTAACTTGTTATTATAAAGAATGGAGCAGTTTCACAATCATATATAATATATATTATTCTTATTCACTTTTTATGGTACTTTTATTGAGATATATGTTACATAACGTAAAATTCCACATTTTAAAGAATATACTTCAGTGATTTTTAGTTTATTCACTGTGTTATGAAACCATCACAATTATGTAATTCCAGAATATTTTCATCACTACAAAAAAGGAATTCCATACCTATTAGTAATTAGTCCCAATTTCTCCCTTCCTCCATCTCCTGAAAACCACTAAATCTACTTTCTTTCCATATGGATTTGACTATTCTGGACACTTCATATAAATGTAAACATATCCTATTCATTCTTCAAGAGTAGGAAATTCAGTTTTATTCAGGAATCTCTGATTTACAAGGAGGTTCACTCAAAATCCTTAGCAGCTTCTTGTCCTTTTTCTCATTTAGTACATAACCAGTGGTGGTGCCTAGCACACTGTTCATTAACAGGTGGATCATAAGTGTATAGAGATACTGACTCCCTTAGTTCTCCTAATGGTCATGCATATTCCAGGGCAGTTGGAGGCCCTGGTAACTCCATTTTCCAGCAGCTTCCTATGTTTCCTCTAGCATGTCATACAGATTTTATTTTTCACTAAATGGCATCGTTAAAACAGATTGAGAAGCATGGCTCTAGTTGTTTTGAGAAAAATGTCCATTTGATTATGTTTCTAGTAATATGAGCCTCAGGAGCCAACTTTGGAAATCAGTCTATCTGAGCTTCTTTTCTACAAATAATACAAATATTCAAGTGGTTAGAGGGAGACCTACGTGGTTAGAAGCAAGCAGAGAGACATGAATAAAAAAGACAATATTTAGAAATCTTTGTGTATATACTAGATATTTTATAAAAGTTGCGTGCAACTGAGTATTGTAAATTCAGTTAGAATTGCCTATTTTAAGGAATTTTTTTCTAAACACAAATCCTTTTGTAATGTAAAAATCTATCCTCTAAGACTTCTGAGTTTTTCTTAAAACTAGCCAATTTTACATAACCAATTAATAATGATAATTATTGTAGTAGCTATCATCTTACAAACTGCTATGGAAATTTGTTCCAAAGAGATTTAACAGGGAATAATTTTTTAAACTATCACCCAAATAATTCACATAACTGAATTAACTGTTAGATTGAAGTGGATTTGTTCAGTTCTAAAACATCAATTGTTAAATAATAAGTTTGGGGGAGTGGAGAGTATTTTTCTTTTCTAAGTTTAGGAATTTAAAATAAATTTTTGTTTTTATCCCATTTCTTTATATTTACCTCTCTTTGAACTACTTTTAGAGTTTGAAAAATAGCTATATTAGACTATAGATAAAATTAGTAGGACAAATAAGATTGTTGTAAGGATTAACTAGGTTAATACATGTACAACACTTAAAGCAGTACCTACCATGGTGTAAGCACCTTTTAAATGTTAATAATGTTATTGGGAAGCCTTCCATTCCAGACTGGTTGTGATAACCTTTTACCTGTTTTCAGAGGGAAAGTTCAGCTTTTTAAAAACACCTAGTTATTTTAACATTGTTCCTTGCTTTGATTTCCCTAAGTTCTTCAGTAGGTGGTAAATATGGGATATAAATACTTCAAGCATATCTCAGTCACTAGGCAAGAATATTTTGGTCTGAAAAGCTAATTTTCAAATATATATCTATATACCTACTTCCTGTTCTTTTTCTCTTGAATGTATAGACGTAAAAAGAGGAAGAAAAGGGAATAGGTTTCTATGTAGATGTCAACTCCATTCAATTAAAACCAGCTATCCTGAGCAAAGTTGAGATTATGAGGCTGTCCTCCACCTCAGTGGGAAGGAGTCACATGATTCTAACTGCTGCTCTGAGTACAGAGTGAGAGTGACATTACAAATAGATTATATTTCCCATCTCTGATTTAGTATAGTTGGTAACCAAAGTCTCATGTGACTGTAGATATAAGTACTTGGACAGGGATGTAGATAAAATTGGTTTTGGTTCTAAGTGAGTCTTTTGGTTCTAACTGAGTGTGGTACTGTTGTAGTTCAAATAACATGCAGAATTGAAACACAGGGCTATCACCCATACAGGCCTTATATGACTTAGATGGAATTCCCTTGGTATAATCACTGTGTTTGGTTGGCCTGGTGCTTAGATTTTTAGACTCAGAAATTCTGTTGTTTCTATGCACGTAGGATATTAGACTCGAGGGGACTGACTGTTATTGAAAAAAAAATTCAACAAACTAAAAAATAAGAACCAGAAAAACAGTTTATTATTGTGTAATAGAGAAACTCATCATATATACCAGATAGTTGTGTTTATGAATAACTATGAGAAAGGGAGTTAAGGAAGATTTTTCTTCCTGGGCCTAGACTCTAGTCTAGATAGAGGTGGGGATGGGGTGGGGGCAAGGAATCTTCCCTGAGAAGTTATAAGCCCAGGCCCACTCTCATGTAGATTTGATATATTGACAGAATTGTCTGGGAACCTCCAAGCCAAGAAAGTAACATATAAAGTGCCTCCTAAAGTACTTGGCAATGCAAGAACATCAACACATAAAACACTCTGAAGAGAGCCACTCCCAGCTCAGATTACAAAGTATTTCCTCAAATTAAGCTCTGAACTCAAAATCTAGAATTACAAAACAAACAGGGAAATAGTTGACTAAGAGAAAGAGGAGACAAAAGAAACATCAGGATTATATATATAAGAACTTCAAATAATAAATTTATCAGATAGACACTTAAAATAAATGTTTAAATTATTAATGACTCAAATCTCAGTACCTGAGGTATTATACACACAGTCATATGAAGAAATAAGCTTATTGAAGTTAAAAATTCATGAAATTATATTATATTAGACACAGATGAAGAGAGAAAAAGTTAACTTGATTATAGATGTTAAGGGGTTATCCAGAATGTAGCACAGGAAGAACAAAAATTTGTAAAAATATGAAGGAGAGAGATAGTTCAATATATCTAATAAGATTTTCTAAAGAGGAGAATAGAAAAAATAAGAGGCTACCAAAGAGATAATGGCTATCATTTTTCATAAATAAGGCAGCACATGACTCTTCAGACTCAGGAAATATAAAGAGTCTGAAACAGGAAGATTTTTAAAAAATCACACCTGGACATAGCATGTAAAACTGCTCAAAACCAGAAATAAAGAGAAAATGTTAACAGCAAGAGGGAAAAGATGACTTACAAAAGAACAATAATAAGCTGATAGTGGGTTAATATTTTTTAAATGCTGAGGTGATTTAAATGACAATTAGAATTCTCTACCCAGTTAATCTATCTCTGAGTTTATCATTTCAGGTTGAAATAAAGACATTTTTAACTCTTAGGAGAATTTACTACTAATAGAACCTCACTGAATAAACTTGTAAAAGATGTTCCCTAGTAAGAAAGGAATTTAATACAGAGAAGCGGATAAAATACAAGGGGGAAAAATGTTTGGTGTGGGGAGTATAAAAAAACAAATCATTATTTCCACATCTAATGTATTTTTCCTTGGGTGTGGATTATATGTAGGATTTACTATTATTAAAAACATTTCCCTAAGGGTCTAGATCAGCGGTTCTCAACCTGTGGGTCTCGACCCCTTTGGTGGTTGAATGACCCTTTCACAGGGGTCGCCTAAGACCATCCTGCATATCAGATATTTACATTACGATTCATAACAGTAGCAACATTACAGTTATGAAGTAGCAATGAAAATAATTTTATGGTTGGGTCACAACATGAGGAACTGTATTTAAAGGACTAGAAGGTTGAGAACCACTGGTCTAGATGTAATAAGAGCTGAGTTCACCTTGAGTTACAAAAAATTAAAAAATACTTTTTAGAAGTGAAACATTAATGCTTAACAAAACACAAGATTAACAGTGACTGTTTCTAAACTGTAGTATCAGAAGCTTGAGGTTTTTTTTCTTACTATTTTCAATATTTTCTAGTTTTATAAATGAACATATTTATTATTTTAGTTAGATATAAAATACTTCTAAAGAGACATTTAACAGTAATTCTTCTTTCATTTAGATCAAATCCTTTTTATGAACCTAAACCAACACCTCCTCCAAATAATTTGATAAATCCAATTCAAGAACTGGAAAGTGAAAAGAGAGTGAAAAGAAAAGCCCCAGCCCCACCAGTCATCTCACCAAAGATGGGAGGAGTAAACGAAAATACAGTTGTTTCTGCAGGAAAAGATCTCTCCACTTCTCCTAAGGTAGGGGTTTGTTCTTAGTAAAACATGTGACATTTGTGCTTTTCTCCATGCAATTAAATTAAAATTAAGAAAAGTCATTGTTAGCTATTTTTGATGATTTAAAAGTAAACTCCAACTAAGTTCGTTATACTGAAACAGGATTGTCTGGGAACCTATATGGGAAACTATATGTTTATAGTATAACTAGAGGCCCAGTGCATGAAATTTGTGCACGGGTGTGGGGGGGGCATGTCCCTCAGCCTGGCCTGTGCCCTCTCGCAATCCAGGACCCCTTGGGGGATGTCCGCCTGCCGGCTTAGGCCCGCTCCCCATAAGCTAGCAGTCGGACATCTCTCTCGCAGTCCGGGACCCCTCGTTCCTTACCGCCTGCCTGCTCACTGCTCCTTACTGCTCGCCTCACTGCTCCTTAGCACTTCCCGCCACCGCTGCTGCACTCACCGGCCATGTGCCTGGCTTCTGGCTGAGTGGCGCTACCCTGTGGGGGCACACTGACCACCAGGGGCAGCTCCTGCGTTGAACATCTGCCCCCTGGTGGTCAGTGCTCATCATAGCAACCGGTTGTTCTGGTTGTTCCGCCGTAGGGTTGTTTAGGCTTTTATTATATAAAAGGTACTCCCTCCCTTCCCCCAGCTGCCCGCTGCCACCACTGCCAGCTAGAGCCTGCATCCCTTCCTCTGGCTGGCCCTGCCCCCTGGTCAAACTCCCAGACGAACTCCAGGTCAAGGGGACAATTTGCATACTACGCTTTTATTATATAGGATGGATTTGATAGTTTGGGTTAAGTTTCGTTTTTTAAAAGCTATTTTGAAATCAGAGGCATTACAAGTATGTGGTTTGTAATTTAAACAAAGGATACCTAACACCTCTAGCTACGTGTGAAGGATAGCTTACACTGATTCAGAAGGAGTAGAAGTCATCCTTTGAGAAATACCTTGGAAAGATTAAGGCTCAGTGCATAGAAAAGCTTTGTTGAAGAATTTCAATAGTGTCACTTTGATATATGTCAACTTATAATTTTGGCTTTATTGTCACTATTTTTAAAGTAAATTTTAATGCATAATAACTGTGGAAAGTTAACAGTATTAGAACAAAGTCTGAAGCTTTTAAATGGTTTGTTTGCAAATAGTATGATAGATTCCATATGTATGGTAGAAATGTTGGATTTAGCAAGTGTTTTGGGGATAAATAGCTTGCTCATCTACTCATGGGTGTTTTGGTGTTGTTTTTGTTACCATATTACATTATGTAATTCTCATGGGTAGTTAAGGGAAAAATAAGATGATCTCAAACTCAGAGAGATAAAGTAAAGGTCACAGGTCCCCCAGCCAGGATTGGAACAGGCATTTTTATTAATTGTGTGATGTCTGGGTTCTACTCCTCATGAGATACCTAGGCTGCTGCTTTTCTCGAGGGCATCAGAGTTTTCTCTTGGATTTTTTTTTTTTTTACTTTATTCAGTGGCTTTCATTAAATGCCAGTGGCTTTCATCAAATGAGATAGCTTGTTTGCCTGTATTTTCTTTTAATTAAATCTTTACTGTTCAGATTATTACAGTTGTCCCTCTTTTCCCCCCCATAGCTCCCCTCCACCCGGTTCCCAACCCACCCTCCACCCTCACCCCCCCCCCCCACTGTCCTCATCCATAGGTGCACGATTTTTGTCCAGTCTCTTCCCGCATCCCCCACACCTTCCCCCCCCCCCCAAGAATAGTCAGTCCACTCCCTTTCTGTGTCCCTGATTCTGTTATAATCACCAGTTTATTCTGTTCATCAGATTATTTATTCACTTGATTTTTAGATTCACTTGTTGATAGATGTGTATTTGTTGTTCATAATTTGTATCTTTACCTTTTTCTTCTTCTTCCTCTTCTTAAAGGATACCTTTCAGCATTTCATATAATACTGGTTTGGTGGTGATGAACTCCTTTAGCTTTTCCTTATCTGTGAAGCTCTTTATCTGACCTTCAATTCTGAATGATAGCTTTGCTGGATAAAGTAATCTTGGTTGTAGGTTCTTGGCATTCATCACTTTGAATATTTCTTGCCACTCCCTTCTGGCCTGCAAAGTTTCTGTTGAGAAATCAGCTGACAGTCGTATGGGTACTCCCTTGTAGGTAACTGACTGTCTTTCTCTTGCTGCTTTTAAGATTCTCTCTTTGTCTTTTGCTCTTGGCATTTTAATGATGATGTGTCTTGGTGTGGTCCTCTTTGGATTCCTTTTGTTTGGGGTTCTCTGCGCTTTCTGGACCTGTAAGTCTATTTCTTTCACCAGGTGGGGGAAGTTTTCTGTCATTATTTCTTCAAATAGGTTTTCAATATCTTGGTCTCTCTCATCTTCTGGCACCCCTATAATTCGGATGTTGGTACGCTTGAAGTTGTCCCAGAGGCTCCTTACACTATCTTCGTATTTTTGGATTCTTTTTTCATTTTGTTTATCCGGTTGGGTGTTTTGCTTCTTTGTATTTCAAATCTTTGACTTGATTCGTGTGATCCTCGTCTGCTGTTGGAACTCTGCATAATATCCTTTATTTCAGCCAGTGTATGCTTAATTTCTAGTTGGTCCTTTTTCATAACATCGAGGGTCTCACTAGATTTCTTGAGGGTCTCACTAAATTTATCGGCAGTCTCACCAGACTTTTTGAGGGTCTTACGAAATTTATTGGCGGTTTCTAGAAAGTTCTTGAAAAACCTTAAAAGTGTGGTTTTGAACTCTATATCCAGTAGTTTGCTTTCCTCCATTTCTGTCATTTGTATTCTGTTTCTTTGTCTCCGCATTTTTTATGCTTCCCTGTGTTGATAGAGTGGCTTTCTGTGCTAGGTGTTCTATAGGTCCCAGTGACTCAGCCTCCCCAATTACCTGAGGTGGACACTCTTGGTGCACCCCTTTGTGGGCTTTGTGCACAGTCTTGTTGTAGTTAAGCCTTGATTGTTGTAGGTATCATTGGGAGGAATTGACCTCCAGGCCAATTGGCTGTGAGAATCAGCTGTGTCTACAGTGGGAGAACTTCTGTGCTGAAGACACCCTTATGAAGGCAAGGCTTGCTTCAGTGGGGCTTTGGTGCTCAGAGTCTGCTCCCTGAGTGTGTCCCTTATGGATCTGAGGAGTTGTAATCTGTCTCTTGGATCTCTAAGGAGGTGCTAATTTAGCCTCTGCCTGAGGCTACCCAGCAGGAGCTACGAAGAGATCTGCAGATTCCCCTTCCTTGTTTAGGGTTTGGAGGTGCCCCAATGAGGCCCAGCTGTGAAGCAATGCAAGCTGCTGTGGGGCCTTGGGCCTTCTCTTGGAAGTTCTGGGTCTCTCTGACCCAGCTGCAGTTTGTTTGGTAATTTTCAGGTTGCAAAGGGCCAGGGCATTCATATGCAAAAGCCTCTGCCACAGCTTGGGTGGGGTGGGGTCTCAGGGGATCAACAGGGTGGAGCAAGCAGCTATGGCTGATCATTAGCCCTGCCCTAAGAGGCCCTGCGTCTCAGTGTCCTGGTAATTGCTGCAAGCACCTCTGAGAGGAAGCTGCCCTCAAGTTCCGAGTTCTGCCCGCTGTCAGACAGTCCAGTTTCTCCCCGTATAAGTCTGGGTCCCCAGAGACTTCCCGGAACCCGAGTTCAGAGCAGTCGGGGGCTTGAGACTCTCTCCGATTCAAAAAAGACAGCCGCGTCCTCAGTTGCCAGCCTTGCCAGGTACGCCTCCGTACCTCTGCACTTTACTTCCGCACCTCCTCTGAGTCTCAGTGCTTTTCTCTTCCTTCTAGTTGTAGAATTTCCACTCAGCCAGCCTTCCTGTGGTTCTGGATGATTTCCGTTTTTTCTTTTAGTTGTATTTTTGAAGTTGTGGGAGGCAGCAATTTCTGGTGTTTACCTTGGGGAGATTGAGTTCACTGAGGTCGTTACTGTGCTATTCCAAAAGTCAGTCTCTAGATGTTTGTTTTTATATCAGATATATATATATATATATATATGTATATATATATATATATATATATATATATATATATATATATATATAATTTTTTTTCTTTTTCTTTTTCTTTTTTTTTTACCCTATAACTTTAAGGGGAGAAACTAGAACTAAATTGTGTCCTACAGTTGTCTAGGGCAGTGGTCGGCAAACTCATTAGTCAACAGAGCCAAATATCAACAGTACAACGATAGAAATTTCTTTTGAGAGTCAAATTTTTTAAACTTAAACTATATAGGTAGGTACATTCTTATTAACTTAATTAGGGTACTCCTAAAGCTTAGGAAGAGCCACACTCAAGGGCCAAAGAGCCGCATGTGGCTCATGAGTCACAGTTTGCCGACCACGGGTCTAGGGCAAGGGGTAGGTGTGGGGGACTCTACATGAAAGTAGCAAGTGGTGGAAGTGTAAAGCAAAGGAGATGGCCAAGTTCTGTACCCATGGTGGGGGAAGAAGAAGACCATAATAGGGATGCTAGTCAGAATCAAGAGCTAGTTAGGTCCTTTATCCAGTCGAATCATCAAGAGTACCTAAACCTATTACCCCGAATCTACTTCATGACCTACTTCCTGTCCCATCTTTTTTTGGAGTCCAATCAAGAGTTTGAAGCTAATCAAGAACTCCTAATCTCTTTGTAAGGAAGTGGAAAGGAACTTAATAGTGCCTATTGTGTGACAGACAATATTCTGTTACCTGTTTGATCCATAGAACAACCTGAGAAATAGATACCATTATCTTCTTTTTATATATGAGAAACTGAATCTTAGTTAAGTAACTAGTAGTGACAGTGCCAGGATTAAAGTTCAAGCCTTTTGAGTCTAAAACCCATACTTTTCCCACTGTACCAGTCTACCTCTAAAGAGGTATATCCAGTTCAAAATTGGAACTCTTAATACTTTTTTTCATAGAAACATTGTTATATATGGTGATTAAATTCTGTTGTAAATTCTATTTTTTACATTTTTTGAGGATAATGTTTTATTGCAGATACACCATGAAATAAGTCATGTTTATAAGAAAGGCTGAACATTTACTATCATGCTTCTCTTAGTAAATGCTTTTACTATCTGCTCAGACACAGATAGTAGAGACATAGTCATTCATGTTTTACTTCTGTTTTTGTTTGTTATACTAATAGAGGTTTTGGAGTAATAAGAGCATGCATCTTTTTTGTTGTTGTTCCCTTCCATACAAAATGCAAGATAACATTACCATAAAAAATGTTTATCTTTCATGAGAGGAAGTCACTCTTAGGTTTGATTGGGGATATTAAACTGTTTGGTGGTGACCTGGATTTTCATGAGGTGCCTTGGTATTCAGCACTAGAGACTAGGTATGGAGGCTTAACAGCAGGGTACTAAACCCCGTGTTCCACTTTTACAGCACAAATCCACATGCATTTATATATTGGAATTCATGTAAGATTTCATTTGGGGAAAAAATGAACCATTGCCAAACTGAAAAAAAGAAAAAGAAACTGGAAACTACGAACTATACAATTATGAATGAGATAAGGAAGAAGATAAGATTAATGGCATAATAACAATAATAAAAATGGTAAATGGCAGGTGAGAAGTATGAGGCTTATTTATCATAGATATATATATTCCTGTGTGTGTGTGTGTGTGTGTGTGTGTGTGTACACATATATTCTCACAGTAGACTGGAATATATTCCTGAAGACTTTGCAGTATTAAAGCATAGAGAAATAATTGACCATTTTGGCAACCTTGAGTCAACATAAAAGAATGGTACTATTTTGTGGTGGTTGTTATATTTTTGTTAATCCTCATGTGAAGGTACTTTTTTTCCATTGCATTTCAGAGAGAATGGAAAGGAGGAAGGGGAAGAGAGAGAGAGAACAACAACAAAAAAAACAGTGTGAGAGAGACACTAGCTGCCTCCCACGCTCTTGCCCCTACCAGGGTCAGGGAACAGACCCCCCAATCCAGGTACGAGCCCTTGACCCAGGATCGAATCTGCAACCCTTTGGTATGCAGGCAGATGGTCTAACCACTGAGTAGCACCAGCCATGGTGTATATGTTTTGTATATGGTATTCTATTTAGGAAAACAGGAAAGTGTGTTTTACATCAAAATATTTTTATTAAAATTATTAAACAGTTTTAATGCCTAAAAAGATATGCCTCCTGGCTAATTATTTTCCTTGTTTGTAAATTAAAAAGGAGACAATAATTCAAATACAGCTTTTGAAAAAATCAGACTAAAATTTTAGTCAAAGAATAAAAGGATATTACGCCACAATTTATTTGTTTTTTTAATCCTTACCCAAGGATAGTTTTTTCATTGATTTTTAGAGCGAGTGGAAGGGAGGGTGAGAGACAGAGAGAGAAACATCAATGTGAGAGAAACACATCAATTGGTTGCCTCCCACACATGCCGGGATCGAGCCTGCAACCAGGGTATGTGCTCTTGAGTGGAATCAAACCCAGGACCCTTCAATCTGCAGGCCAACGCTCTATCCACTGAGCCAAACCTGGTAGGGCCACAATTTTTTTGTATGGCAAAGCATCAAACTGCACTGAATGGCAACTGCCTACAGAGGCTGAAGAGCATCCTATATAATAAAAGCCTAATATGCTAAGTGTCCAGTTGTCCGGTTGTCCGTTCAATCAGTCAAAGCATAATATGCTAATGATATGCCAAAGCCATTCATCCGCTCATTATGATGTTCACTGACCACCATGGGGTAGGTCAGGGGTCCTCAAACTATGGCCCGCAGGCCACATGCAAATACAAATACTGTATTTGTTTCCGTTTTGTTTTTTTACTTCAAAATAAGATATGTGCAGTGTGCATAGGAATTTGTTCGTAGTTTTTTTTTAAACTATAGTCCGGCCCTCCAATGGTCTGAGGGACAGTGAACTGGCCCCCTGTTTAAAAAGTTTGAGGATCCCTGGGGTAGATAGTCAACTGGTCACTATGACGTGCACTGACTACCAGGGGGCAGATGCTCTGACTGGTAGGTTAGCTTGCTGCTGGGGTCTGCGTGATCGGGACTGAGCAAGACCAGCTGGACATGCCCTGGAACCCTCCTGCTGTCCCTCCCAAGCTGACCAGCCTCCTGTGTCCCTCTCCAGCCCCGATCGTGCACTGGTGGGGTCCCTCAGCCTGGCCTGCACCCTCTCCCAATCCTGGACCCCTCGGGGGATGTCGGAGAGCTGGTTTCAGCCTGATCCCGCAGGCCAGGTTGAGGGACCCCACTGGTCCATGAATTCGTGCACCGGGCCTCTAGTAATATATAAGCTGGATATGAGGATAAGTACACTAATGTATTTTAAGATCCCTAATTATTGAGAAGAAGGGTAAAGATTGCTCTTTAGACAGTGATTAGTTAAGTAAGCTTGTAATTTTTAGGGCAACAACTAAAAGGGTAGAAATATCAAACTAGAAGAGAAAATAGAGGAAAGATTTTTTAAATTAATAATTTGATAAAGGGGATAAATTCAATAAGAGGAGGGAAAAATAAACAGGAAGTGGTTGGAACAAATAGAAAACTTGAAATTGATAGACTTAAACTCAAATTATTAGTAATTATATTAAATCAAAATGGGCTAAGTGTTGCAGTTTAAGACAAATATCAATCTGGATTTTTAAAATATCTAGCTATACACATCTAAAAATAGATATCTGAAAGATTGAAATTAAAAGACTGAAAGAAGATTTACCATGAAAGCAACCCAAAGAAAATCAATGTAGCCATATTAATATCAAATATAGTGTTTTAAAACTTAAATGGATTACTAGATATAAAGCTGATTATCATATCATGATAGAAGATTCAGTTCACCAAGAAGATATAACTTTTTATTTTACATTCACCTAATAACATATTCTCAAAATATACATAGTTAACTTTGAAAGAACTACAAGGAGAAAAACATAATTTATATTATAGTGAGCAGTTATAGCACATCTCTATATAATTGATGGAATAGGCAGACTAAAAAAAAAAAATCAGTAAGATTTAAAGACTCAATTAACAATTTTGACCCCATAAAATATATTACACTATGCAACTGCAGAAGTCATTTATTTACAAAAAGTAACTATGTCTTAGGCTCTAAAGTAAGTATTTGATAAATTTCAGAGGGTTGAAATTATGTTTTCTGCCCATAGTGCAATTAATCTAGAAATCAACAACAAAACAATAACTAGAACAAACATATATATTTTAACACATTGTGCACCAGTAGTTTTATTGCTGGCTTTACCCAGTTGCCAGACAAGTTTCTTTCTATTGAATGAGTACAAAAAACTTTTTACAAAGTATCATACTTTAAAAAGATATTAGCTTGTAAGAACATGTAATAAATAACTTCAAAATGCAATGGGTATTTAATTTTAAGGCGTGCCTTTAACATTTATGTAAAACACTAATATGAAAACACGAGAATGCTCGTGTTCTGCCTGCAATGTGTTAAAATTAACATATATACTTTCAAGTAATGTATAGGTCAAAGAAGAAAATATAAACAAAAAATAAACTATAAATCTATTGAAAATTTTTTGTTTTACTACTTATGTTGGTGAGGAAGGTATTTATAATCAAGTTGAACTCGTGTGATCATTTCTATGAAGGTTTTATGTTTCCTTAAACTTTTTGCTTGGCACTGTGTGTGTTTTTTTTTTGTTTGTTTGTTTTTTAACATAAGTCCCATCTTGAAAAGCTTGAAGAACAAGGCTGACAGGTTTGAACTTGGAGATGAGTCTTGAAAGCAGTCACAGTACAATTGAGTTAATGGAGCAACTAAATATCATAAAATGGCTTAATATTCTTTTACTGTCTGTTTTCATGGCATTAAAACAAGAAGTTAAGACATATTTTTAGTGGTAATAGGCATTCTTTAACTGACTTATGTATAGAAGAGCCAACTACTGTGGGATGTGTAAATTCTTTAATACATAGATTAAGTGTTGTAATCTAAGGATTAATATATACGCTATATATTGGCACAACTAGTGCCATTATCATTGAGTGTGTGAGCATTTTCTTTGCAAACCTGTATGTAGTTAGATCAATTCATTAGGTCTTAAGTTTATAATTCGGGAATCTTTTTGTCCCTTTTAAAAAAACACTTTTACTAGCATTCAGCATAGTGCTGCAGAAAGGTGATTTTTAAAGCTAGATACAATAGTACTCTTATTGAGAAGCAAATCCAGTCATTGAAAATACATTGTGAATAAATTAATAATTCTTTGAGAATGTAAACATCACAGTATTACTTTACAATAAAATATATTTATGTTCTAGAATGAAATTCCACAGTTTGGGACCATTCTTATAACCAGAATGCCTTGTGAATCTCAAGAGATAATTGCTTATGTTTACTATATTATAATTTCTAATTCTGTGATGTCTCTGGATCTATTTCGTTCGTTAGTGTAGGTGGTGCACAGGCAGTGAGGGAAGAAGGAGGTGGGGAACCTGATCAGCCCTGATCATCGGCCAGGCCTAGGTACCCTACCCACGTATGAATTTCATGCAGTGGGCCTCTAGTCTATAATAATAAAAGCTTAATATGCTAATTAGACTGGACGTCCTTCCAGACGAAGCTGGGGCTGCGAGGGAAGCCTGGGTCCTGGGTGTTGGAGGGAAGCCGATGCCGGCAGCCAGGGGAAGGAAGGCCTACTCTTGCCCGAATTTCATGCATTGGGCCTCTACTAAGTATATAAGTTCTTTGGTTTATCTGTTCTTGTCCCCTCAACCCCACATCGAGGTATGTCGGTCTGTTCCATACCTCCATGCTTCAGGTCTTATTTTGTTGGTCAATTCATTTTGTTCATTAGATTCCACAAATAAGTGAGATCATGTGATATTTGTCTTTCTTAGATTGGCTTATTTCACTTAGCATAATATTCTCCAGATCCATCCATGCTATCCCAAAGGGTAAGAGATCCCTCTTTTTTACAGCATAATATTCCATTATGTAAATGTCCACAGCTTTTTTATCCATTCATTTACTGGTGTGCACTTGAGCTGTTTCCAGATATTAGCTATTATAAATAACTAGAGACCCAGTGCACAAAATTCATGCATGGGTGGGGTCCCTAGGCCTGGCTTGCGATGAGGGCCGATTAGGTTCCCCACCTCCCCACCTCCCTGCCTCCTCCTTCCCTTGCCACCCGCACACCACCACCGTGTGGTTCCCCCCTCCTCGCCTCCCCTGCTCCCTGTTCCCCCATCCCCCCCGACCCCCTCCTTCCCTTGTCACCCGCGTCCACCGCCACCCAATCCCAGCCCAGGGCCTGGCTGAGGGGAGGGACCGGGAGCTTGGCTGGCAGGCCCCAAATGGGCGATCGGGGCCTTTCGGTTGGGGGTGGGGCCAACCGCTATCGTGGTGGGCGGGCAGTGGGCCAATTGGGGCCTGTGGCCGTGGGAGGGGTAGGGGGAGGGACCTGAAAGGTTAAGCGCTGGCCCCTAGGAGGGAGCCTGTCCTTGGCCCCCCTGGGAAAGGGGCTGCATCCATCTCCATCTACCCCCAGTTCCCCATCCCAGCCCGAGGGGGCCTGCCAGCCGAGGGGAGGAACCGGGAGGTTGGCCAGCAGGCCCTGATCACCCAGTTGGGGCCTGGGAGCTGGGGGCAGCTCCTCCGTTGAGTGTCTGCCCCCCTTGTGGTCAGTGCGTGTCATAGCAACCGGTCGTTCCAGTCATTCCGTCATAACAGTTGCTTAGGCTTATATATATATATAGATGTTGTTGTGAACATAGGGGTGCATATATTCTTTCTGATTGGTGTTTTGAGGCTTTTAGGATATATTCCCATAAGTGGGATTGCTGGGTCAGATGGAAGTTCCATTTTTAATTTTTTGAGGAAACTCCATACTGTTTTCAGTGGCTGCACAACGTGTGTTATGGACAAGATTTCTTTTCCATGTTAAGCCATAGGAATAACAGTGGCCTTAATTGCTTGAAAATAATTGAGCATGGTTCTCCTTAAGTTGGCAGGCATCTTTTTTTAACTTGAACATAAGCTTTGGATGAGTAAGTATTCTCATATTTTAGTCATAGTGAGTTATGAGCATATTAAAAATAATTATCTTCACCTCATAAATCTTTAGTCAAGTTTATTTTAGTGCTTACTTTAATCTTTCTATTTATGTCTTCTAGTTTTGGTCAGGTATGTATGGATGGCAACAAATTATAGATTTGACCTATATTTAGCATAGAGAAAAAGGCCAGAGGCACAATGTATTATAGCTATGGTTCATAATCAGTGTTTATTAAGAGTTTTGAGACACAACCAAACCCATTTTGCTGCTTATTGTAATTGGAAACTTCTCTTTTAAGTTGAATCCAATAATTTAGTTTCATTGGCATATTTTGAGAATTTAAAGAATGAGAGATGCCATTCATTCTATGGAGGAGCAAGGGGGGAAAGGCTACTTTTGCCAAACACTGATGGTGATAATAGGGTTAGAGTAAATAGACCCTCTCAGTTAATTCATGCTGTCAAGGAAGCACAGTTAGTAATATGAACATTCAACAGTTGGTTAAAAAAAAAGAAATGGCAGTGTACTACCAAAAGTCAAGATCCTTATTATAATTATTATGATGTTTAGCAAACATTATAGTAACGCATATAACACTTCAGTGTTGGAGGCTTCAAGATTGGAGGCCTACTCTGAGACAGTGTGAGCATGTTAGTTACATGTTCAACAGTGTGCTTTGCATTACTCCTCCATTTGTTGAATTCAGGATGACCTTTTCATGAATAAAGTCAAATAGGATTAAGGCAGGAATTTTCAACAATGGAAAAGAGCAACAGATGTAGCCGACTTTGAACGTGGGAGGATTCTTGATACAATATTGCCTAGAGAGAGTGTCTGTAGTGGGGAGGGAGGAGCAGGGGAAGGAAAAAGAAAGGGCAAAGGAAAAAAGAAGTTTACAAAATATCAAAAATGTAGAAGAGGAGTAAAAATAGTCCAAAATACCTCTATAGGTTTTTTTGTAATTGTGATGGAATTATCTTGCAATTTTAAAATCACTATTCTTTAAACTGATTAATTTTTTCCTTTCATATTACAGAAATGTAGTATAATATATAACATACACTTTCAAAAATATGGATAGAAAAATGATATAGTTAGAAAATCAGAATTATTACTGAATGATATTCGTGAAGGCTCTTTCACCTTATTTATTTCATTTTGGGCTATAAACTGTGAATGTCGCACATAAATTATTGTATTAGGTTTCATACATAAAGTAACAAAAGATAAAACTCCAAAATAATCATTTGTATAGTGAGACCATAGTTAATTTATGATTGATATATGTGAGACATTTTTAAATAGTTATTGCATATAAACCACTTTATTTCATCTTATTTTTGTTTGGTTTCATGTTAAAAAAAAAAAAAGGAGGTTGGTTTATTTTTAAAAGGATATTAGTGTGCCATATAGATTCTCTTTTCAGTGATTTAATTTAAAACAAATCTAATGCTTGGGGTCTATTATACACTAAATGTAAATCCTGGAAAAACTGATGGCTTTAACATTGTTGTCCTCTGGTTTCTAATAATGTTTGTCCCCTAAGTAAGCTATTCTAATTTGTGGTAACAAGTGATCTATGCTGTAAAAAAGAACTAAAATGAATAAAGAGGCATTTAATTAAAGAGATAACGTAATGCTTCAACAGAAAGTTTTTCAGAGGGCTTAGTGAGAAAATTTATGAGGAAAAGTAAACAATGAAATGTTCGTATCTATTTGGTTTATTAAAACTACATGCTAAATCTGAAAGGGACATTGTATATAAAATAGTTAAAGTGATTAAAAATTTGGGATCAGGAAGAAAAATCTAAATATCAAAGGAGAAAAATCATCCTTAGTTTCTTCGTCTAATACAAGGTTTTTAAATAGGTTCCCACCCATAAACTGTTTTAGCAGTGATTGTCTAAAACTTGATAATACATACTTTCCTTCTACCATCAGCTGTAAAGAATAATCACTTATATTTCTAATTTACTTTTTGGTTTCTCTTTGCTGTTTGAACTAAAAGCAGTATAAAGACTTGCAGGGGAAATAATACCTGTACAGTAATCAGCCATAAAATAGGGTAGAGAGGGTAAATTACCATAAGAAATTGTGATATATGGAATGTGGTATGGAATTTGGGAGAAAGGAAAGACAAGAGAAGGTCTTATGTAGGAAATGAGATCTGAGCCTATATCTTACTAGTTTGGTTGACACTAAAGTGGAGGAAAGGGACATTTTGAGCAGATGAAATATTGTGACCACTTCCACATGTGAATCCTGTACAATGGTCTTTCTTACTCAGATATTTACAATTTCCTTCACATGCCTTCTCTTCCATTCCTTTATGAATAATGCACCTGTAGGCTTTCTACCTGGAATTTCCAGTGGATATACTCTGCTGCATCTCTTAAAATCTGACTCAAGTGCCTCCTATGTGAGGATCTTTCCTGGGCCACCTAAACAGAGACCATCACTCCATTCTTTGTGCTACTTATTTATTTCCAATGCCTATCTATATTTGTTTATTTCAATATCCATCTTCTCTACAAGACTGAACTTCTGAATTCATACAACAGATTCCTGGAGTCCTGCTATGTGCCAAGCAAAGTGGGTAGAATATGAATAAAACAATACTTTGCCCTGGAGGTACTTATATTCTAGAAAGTTAGAAAAATTATATAAGTAAACAAATAATTAAAGAATATAATTTCATATTTGATAAGAAAATAAAGAAAGGTAAGAGGATAAGCAGTGATTGGAAGGATGGTGTTTTAAGTAAGTGCCCATAATAGTTCTTTTTGAAAAGGTGGTGTTTGAGTAGATTGCTAAATGATGTCAAGGAGTGAGCCATGTAAAGTTATTGGTAAAGAGCTTCCCTGGCAGAGGAAACAGTAGGTGTATACTTGTTTGATATAATGCCCAAAGTTTTTAGATTGTACTTAGAAGGGAAAGTAGGGCTACTTTATTGTCCTGAAAGAGAAAGTCAGTAATGTTTTAAAATTCCAATTATTTGTTGGTAGTGTATAGACATACAATTGATTTTTATGTTGTTTTATCCCAAACCCTTGCTTAACTTATTTATTGGTTCTAGTAACATTTTTCTAATTTCTATAGGATTTTATACATAAACTAGAGGCTCAGTGCACAACATTCATGCACTGGGGAGAGAGGGGGTGCCCTCAGCCCAGCCTGCAGCCTCTCGCAGCCTGGGACCCCTTGGGGGATGTCTGCTGAGGGGTCCTTAGAGCTGCCGTGGAGGCGCAAGAGGCTCCTGCCACCACCCCTGTGCTCGCCAGCCATGAGCCCGGCTTCTGGCTGAGCGGCACTCCCCCCTGTGGGAGTGCACTGACCACCAGGGGGCAGCTCCTGCATTGAGCATCTGCCCCCCAGTGGTCAGTGTGCATCATAGCGACCGGTCGTTCCATGCCGGGAGCCGGTCCATCCTTGCTGTTTCAAGGGACCTGGCATATATGGCATACGGTTCTTAATATGTTTGCTCACCTTCTTGGCGCTGTGTTTTAACCAAGGTCACCTCTCCGAGAAAGGTTGAATCCCCAGGTAGGGATTTTCCCCTGAAGTTAGGGAGGGAATAAAACCCCTCAAGTAAGTGCCAGGCGGGTAATTAATCCCTTTAACTACGAACAATCATGCTTAAACTACATAATCTTTTCTCCCTGGAATGGAGATAAGAAACGCCCTAACCTTTGTAATAGAGATTGATAGGATTGAATCAACTGGTATAAATACAGATGTAACCAGACAGAGAGACAGAACTCAGAACACAGAACTAAGGAGACAGGGCTTGGAAGACAGGACCAAGAGAGACAGAGCCTAGGCACAGAACCTACACAGAACGTTCTCTAGAGACAGAAGAACTTCGCTGGAGAGAGCATGCTGGAGGATCCTGGAGAGGGACTGGCCTCGGAGCCTAGAGACAGAGCCTAGCGGGAGAACATGGCAAGGGATCCTGGACTGAACCTGACTACAGAGATTGGCAGGAGAACCTGACTGGAACCTGGACACTGAACCTGACTGGAGAGCCTGGACAGAACCTGGCTGGAGAACCTAGTGAGGGAACATGGCTACAGAACCTCGCTGGAGATCCGAAGCAGAACCTCTCTGGAGATCGAGACCAGAACTTGGCTGGAGATCCTGGCTAGGCTGCTGATCAACTGAACGCTGTCTCCGTGTCATTCCTTCATCACCGACTCCATCTACGCCGTTGGGAACCCCTGGACCTGCTGGGGTTGGACCCCGGCAGTTCCACCATTCGGTCTACCTGGTATTTGCATATTAGGCTTTTATTATATAGGATTATCTACAAATAAAGATCATTTTACTTCTTTCCAACTTGGGTGACTTTTCTTGTCTATGCAATGTTTAATGGAAGTGGTAGAAGAGAATTCCTTGTTTCTTTTTTAATGGAAAGAATTGGTCTCTCACATGATCTCACTCATTTATGGATAGTAAAGAACATTATAACCTAATGAACAAGAAAATAGATACAGAGGCAGAGAAGCATCGAACAGACTGCAAATTACACCGGGAAGGCTGGGGAGTGTTGCGGGAGGTGGTGGTAAGAGATCAATCGAAGGACTTACATGCATGCATATAAGCATAACCAATGGACACAAGACACTGGGGGGGTAGGGTAAGGGCATGTGCCAGGGGGTAGGGGAGACCGGGGGAAGGTCAATGGGGAAAAAAAGGAGACATATGTACTACTATTTGTAATATTTTAAACAAGAAAATAAAATTAAAAACAAAAAAAAAGAATTGTTCTCTCACCATTAACTATAATAATAGATTTTCTGTAGATGTCCTTTATCAGATTGAGGAACTTTCCTTCTATTTCTATTTGCTAGGAATTTTTATGAAGACTAGATGTTGGGTTTTGTCAAATGCTACATCTGCAGAGATGATCATTTGCTAGTTTTCTTTTAAAATCATTAATACCATGAATTATATTGTTTGATTTTCAGTTGTGTTGAAAGTTAGTTTTCAACTCAGTGAATGTATACATTAAATATGTATGTTAATAGGTGTCAAAGAAGTGGTTTTTAAAAAGTTTCACAAAAGGTAAAATTGTGACTCATATAATAAGAACATGTGTCCGAGGCTTTTTAAATGAGGGTCCAGAACAGGGGTCCTCAAACTACGGCCCGCGGGCCACATGCGGCCCGCCGAAAACATTTATCCGGCCCGCCGGGTGTTTTTGCTGCTGCTGCTTGTCCTGCTTAGCAGCCGACTCGTCCCAGGCCCGCAGTGCACATGTGTGGAATGTCTGAGGGACAGTGAACTGGCCCCCTGTTTAAAAAGTTTGAGGACCTCTGGTCCAGAAAGTTGTTACAATCCAGTCAAATGAGATTCCTAAGAATAGACACATTCTAGATCAGGAATATTGAAATGATGGATGCAAACTGACTTTTTAGTTAGAGAGGTTGTTCCTTCACCAGTTTAAATTGTTTGCATTGCTATTGATTTCCCGCAAGTTAACTTAATATCAATAGCAGTAGTTTTCAATTTGGCAAAGTCTGTAGATGGTTTTTAGTTATCACACTGAGAGGGTGATGTTACTGCTATCTTGTGTATAGAGGCCAGGGGTGCTCCTAAATATTTTATAGTGCCCTCCACAACAAAGGATTATCCAACCCAAAATGTCAGAAGTGCCAAGGTTGAGAAACCCCGTTGTTTGTTGTAAAATAACTAGGTTAAAGACAAAGGCACATATGCCTATAGGTTCAGATAATTTTTGGAGTCTTCAACATCACTTTGAAAGGCCATCACTAATGCCTTTTTTTATTTCAAAGTACAGTGGGGCCTTGACTTACGAGTTTAATTCGTTCCGAGACCGAGCTCGTTAAGGAGCTTGTTAACTCACATTACTCTGTCAACTCAATGCAAAAAATCGGCCGAGAGACAGCTGGTATCTCAAAAAACTCGTTAGTTGGGACGCTCGTAAGTCAAGGCCCCACTGTATTAAAATTTTTCTTTACACTTGTTAAACCAACTATGCATTCCTGGGTAAACCTCACTTGGTCAAGATGAATTATCCTTTTAATATATAGTCGAATTTGATTTGCTAAAAATTAGGTAAAATTTTTTACATCCATTTTTATGATGGTTATTGGTCTGAAGTTTTTATCTTCATGTGATCTTGGAATCAAGATTCCTAGAATTAGTTGAAAAGTCTTACCTACTTTTAAATTTTCTGGAAGAGTTTGTGCAGAACTGAGATTATATCTTCCTTAAATGTATGGGAGAATTAACCAATAAAGTCATGTAGGTCTGGGGTTTTCTTTGGGGTAAAGTTTTTAGCTGCAAGTTAAATTGATGTAATAGATATACAGCTATTCAGGTAATCTGTTTCTTCTTGAGAGAACTATGATAGTTTGTATCTTTCAAGGAATTTGTCCATTTCATCTCAGTTGTCAAATTTATTGCCATAAAGTTGTTTGTAATTTACTTTTATTATGTTGTTAATACATGTAGATCTGTAGTTATATTACTCTCTCATTTCTGATATTGGTAATTTTTGTCTTCTCTATTTTTTCCTTTACTGGTCTGGCTAAAGGTTTACCAATTGTATTTTCTTAAAGATCCAGCTGTTCATTTCGTTAATCTCAATCTCAGTCTCTCTCTCTCTCTCTCTCTCTCTCTCTCTCTCTCTCTCTCTCTCTCTCCCTGATTTCATTGATCTCTGCCCTGATTGTTATTACAGTGGGGCCTTGACTTACGAGTTTAATTCGTTCCGTGAAGGAGCTCATAACTCAAATTACTCGTATGTCAAATCAAAAAGTGAACGAGTGAGACACGTGATGCTGGGCTGATGTTGTGGCGTTCATTGTGACATTCGCTGCGCCAACTGGTGATGGGGTATCTGAAGCTGGCTCGTAACCTGAATTTTAGCTCGCAATTCAAAGCAAAAAACCGGCTGAGAGACGGCTCGTATCTCGAAAAACTCGTTAGTCGGGACACTCGTAAGTCAAGGCCCCACTGTATTTCCTTTCTTCTCAGTTGCTTAAGGTGGTGGCTTAGGGAATTGATTTGAGACCTTCATTGTTTTCTGACATAGGTATTGAGTGCTCTATATTTCCCTGTAAGAGTTGCTTTAGCTGCATCCAACAAATTTGGACATATGTTGTGTTTTCACTTTAATTCAGTTCAAAATACTCTCTAAATTTTATTAGCTATTTGCTATTTATGAAGTGTTATTTAGTTCCAACTACTTGGCATTTTTCTAAATATCTTTCTCTTTTTGGTTTATAGCTTAATTCCATTGTGGAATTCCATTCCATTTCATATGATTTAAATTCTTTGAATTTATTGAAATATGTTTTATGACCCAGATGTAGTTGGGGGAGGAGGGATGTATTCTGCCTGGGCAGAATATTGTTCATTTCGTTCACCTGATAGACCACCGATAAACCCCAGGTGTCTAGAATATTGCCTTGCCTTTTTGTTGAATGTATAAACATATTTGCTAAATTAAATATTTAACTCAAAAGAGTTGAATCTGGTGCTGAGGACGCAGAACAGAGGAATTACTCAGTAAATTCTTATTAACAGAATCTTTATGGAACCCAACCTAGGTCATAGCTTGCTGAAAGACTTATTTAATTAATACAGGGAACTGAGTAGAAATTCTAAGGTTTATACCAAAGCACAGTTGTTTCTCTGAGTATTAGAACAAAAATATTTGGGATCAGAAGGTAGAATTGAAAACTGGCAGGAGTAAATTGTGATCCTGTTTCCCAACGGCATCAGAATCACCCTTTATCTACTGAATCAGAATTTTTAAGTGTGAGCTTGATTTTATAAAACCATCCCTCAAAAGTAGCTTTAGAAAGTTGGATAAAGTTTCTATGGAAATCTGGTGAAGGAAAAAAAAGTTAAGGATGTTTTTGTAACAAACTTCATTGGGTTATATTTTTAAATAAAATCTTCACCCACTTATTAAGTTCTTCTTTATGGCAAGTGTTGTAAACTCTTTAAGAAAGGGACTTGTTTTGCCTATCATTATATTGCCAATCCTAACATATAGTGGATGTTAAATACATTTTTATTAAATGAAAAAATGTACTAACTTGTGGCAGTTTTGGTAAAATTAGACAGAATAGCTGAGGAGTTTTGCTAGTTTTACCTTAAGTTTCCTTATGGGACAAATCATTAAACCTCTTTGGCTCAGTTTCATCTCTTTTATCCTTAAAAGACATGCCAAGTTTTAAGGTGAAAGCTAAAATAGTTGTAGGGTCCTCTTGTGAGATAATAATTTGGAAAATAGATTTTACAGGTTACTAAAAACAGGTTCTCAGTAATGCATATTGCCTAACATTTACTAGGTGCTTAGTGCATTACAATTAAGTAAGTGAATCTTAATTCATTCCTCTTTTGTTTGTTTTATAAATAATAAAACCAAGAACCAGAATGGATATTATTAAGGTTAATATCACACAGCTCTTTAAACTGCATCTCCAAAACTAGAATTCAGGTCCTTGGCTCTAGTACAGTGTTTTTTCTGTGTAATATTTCAGTTCAGAGTCAGCTATAGAGAGAATGATTTTTAGGGTACTGAGTCTTCTCTAAGATCCTTACCATCCTGAGATCATACCACAAAGTAAGTGATATATTTTGCCTGGAATCACATTGCCACAACCACAGACTATGCCTTTTAATAAGTAAAGCAAGTTACTTAGCTTCTCTATCCCTCTGTGTGCACCCTATAAAATAGGTATAATAGTGCTTATCTTAGAGCTGTTGTGAGGATTAAATGCATTAATATATGTAAAATCGGCAGAATAGTGCCTGGTATATAGTAAGTTCTGTAAGTGCTAGCTGCTGCTACTAGTATTATTATCATTTTTGTTATTGTTATGAATGCTTTTGCCTAGACTCCGACCCCCTCCCCCCCCAATCTACATTCCAAAAAGGCATTAGACTATTTTCTAGTTTTTTTAAAGCTTTTCTTCCTTCCTTAGCAACTTTCAAATCATAGATGTGGTGGAGATGTATAGGGTTAGTGGGGATTGAAAAAGAAGAAAAGTTCATGATTCTTGGCATTGATAGATTTGTCTTTGTTTCCAGAATACTCTTGAACCTAGGTGTCTAGCATGTATACATACTGGGAGGCAACAATGAGGTTAACAATCTCCTAAAATGTAAGAAGACTTTTCAACAGAAGTTTTTTGTTTGTTTGTTTGTTTTACTTTTAAGAAATGTGTCAAATATGAAACATATAAATTTATTTTCTGGGAAAGGGTATGGGGATTTTTAAAATTATTATATTTTACAAGTTACCTAGGTTCTTTGGTGAGATCAAAGCAGTAAATGATTGGAAACCACTGGTATATACAGAAGTGAGCATGTATAAGTTTATAGTTGTTCATATGGAAAAAGACATGCAGGTTATGATTATTAACTCAGCCCTGGCCAGTGTGACTTAGTTGGTTGGCCATTGTCCCATGCACCAAAAGATTGCTGGTTTGATTCTTGGTCAGGGCACATGTCCCTGTTGTGGGCTCAATCCCCAGGAAGGCAGCTGATTGATAGTTTGCTCTCTCATAAATGTTTCTCTCTCTCTCTTTCCCTCTCCTTTCCTCTCTATTTTTTTTTAAAAAACAATAAAAATATTTAACAGTAAATAAGAGCTTTATTAAGTCAAAAGAATGTCACAGTGCAAATGTAGACCTACTTTTGCCCATCCTTGTATGTTGAAGGAGTTGGAGAAGAAAGAAATACAACCTCCTGTACTATATATGTCAAATTAACTTTTAAAGGGCTCCATTAAATCCTGTTTTGTTTTGTTTAGTTTTTTTTTCTTGTTGTCTTGGCAGAGCAGTTATTTTATTTGTTGCAAAGGAACCTGGCCACAGATTATACACATGGTTGGAATAACAGTTACAGGGAATGCTCATTTTCTCCAGTATCTACCCCATAGTGTTCCTGAAGGAAGGGAGATTGCCAGATAGCAGTGGGAGCATCTTCTGCTTTGTATACCAAGCACACTGCTTCCATAGTACTCCCAAGCCTGCTTGCTTGCTGATTTGTAAACAAAAAATAGGAAAGGATCCAACAATGCAAATCATTTTTAGTACTCTTCAATATCTATTAATTGAGTACACAATATCTATTTTGCTATATTGTATCACTGTATTAATTCCTTGCACACTTTTAAGATTTAACTTCAATACAGAAAAAGCTATTAAAAATTATCAGTGCACTTTAAATTGCCATTGATTTCTTCTAGCATTTATTATGTAATAATGTAAAACCACAACTATCTAGATTTCTAATTTGAATACATAAAAAATATGAATTGTGGGGAATTCCCACTCTTAGTTTCTATTTGTTTCAATCTTGGGTCCACCTCTACTAGAGAACATTTCATCACTAAGATGAATCTAGTTCCTGGTCCAGGGCCTTTACAAAAATAAATGCCATAATTGAATAAATGAGTAAATATCTGCCTTGATGCTGATCCTCTTTCCTAGGTGTTCCAAAAGTGTCTGTGGAGGTCCTCATGAGATGGTTTGATAGGTTTGTGCAGAAAAGGACATTTTCATAATAATAGCAAGGCATTATTTGCTTTTATCACTGTGTTGACATTTGTACAGATTGGGCAAAAGCAATAGTGGGTGAAACCTCTAGCACTACCATGAATCAAGGCAGTAGCATCAAACTGTAGTAGTTATTGTGTTCTTTCTTGATGGCCATGTGCTGTCATTAAAAACAACAACAAACAAACAAACAAACAAACAAAAAACACAGTTTCACTCAGAATCCTTTGTAAGTTAGGAGAAAACATTCATTTTATTAAATCTTAATAGAGTACACATTCTTCTAATATTCTGTGTAGCAAAATGGGAAGAATGCATAAACACTTCTACTCCACATCAGAGTACTACCATTGTAACCACAGAAAGCTTTTGCTCGTTTGAATTGTAAGTTGGTTAGGTGCCTGCATCCAAGAACACCATTTGAAAGAATGACTGACAAGCTATGGTTATATTGACTTGCTTATTTGGTAAATATTTTCTCAAAAAGGAACAAAATGAGCTTGTCACTTCAAGGGAAACAACTGACAGTATTTTGTTGCCAATGATAAAATTAGAGCTTTCAAGCAAAAATTAGAATTTTTGAAAACTCATATCTGCCACTTTAAGCTTAAGATCTTCCCAATACTTAAAAGACGTTCCTGAAGAGATTTGTGATGAGATTAAGAAATGTAACCATTTTTAATATAATGAAATGTTTCAACATTTGGAAGATTGTACAATTCAGGGAATAAGTATTTTCCAAATGGCCAATGGATGATGTTTCAAAATTATGCATAGATAAAAATTCATTTCAAAGTGCAAGATAGAACAATGGATTTAGTATAACAGAGTTTGAAAAAAGTCATCAATATGGTTTCATATTTTACACAGCAACTAAACTTTAAGAAACTACCACTTATGAGTTGTAGTATCAAAGGAGAATATCCACAATTGTCTGAAAAAGCTTTTAAAATTACCCTTCCAGCTATACTAATATATTTGTGTGCTGGATTTTCTTCATTTACTTCAAAAAAAACAAGTCATAGCCCTGGCTGGCATGGCTCCGTTGGTTGGATGTCATCCAGTGCACCAAAATGTTGCCGTTCAATTCCTAGTCAGGACACATGCCTGGGTTTCGGGCTCAGTCCCCATTAGGAGGCACGCAGGAGGCAGCTGATGCATTATTTCTCTCTCTCCCTCTCCCTCTCCCTCTCCCTCCACCTTCCTCTCTCTCTAAAAATCAATATAAATCGTTTTTAAAAGACACATTTTTACAGATTGAAAGTAGGAGATACGAGAATCTAGCTGTCTTCTATTAAGCCAAAGATTTGTAAAACATGTGGAATACCACCATTCTTTTTATTATTTTTCTTTGGGAAATAGAGTTTTCATAGAGATATTAACATGTAAGGTTTGTTTTAAATAATATTTTAAATTTTGTTTTAATTTCTAACATAATAAACATAGTAGATATATCCACATAAATAAAACTTTTTGGGAGTCCTCAATAATTTTTTTTAAAGAGCATAAAAAAAGTCCTAAAATGAAAAACTTCAAGAACGGCTGCTCTCTATCATCTCTGGCTGTATCCTTTGCCTCTGACTTTAATCGCAGGCCTGAGACTTTTAAGGGCTTAGATCTGTCTTTGTTTCTGATTTTGCCTTGGAAATGAACCAGATTCAGCCAGATATCCATTTGTGTAGGCATTAGAAGTTTCAGAGTTTTTGTATGTATGTATGTATGTATGTATGTATGTATTTAAATGAGAAAGCATATGTATGTTTTTTTAAATGTTTTGCCTGGCCGATGTGGCTCAGTGGTTGAGTGTCGATCAATGTTTTAATATATATGTTTTCAATGATTTTTTAGAGAGTGAGGATGGGAGAAGGAGTGAAAGAGAGAAACATCAATGTGGAAGAGAAACATCCATCAGCTGCCTCCTGCACGCTCCCATATTGGGGACAAAGGGGGCAATCCGGCATGTGCCCTAACTGTGAATTAAACTGGCAGCCATTTGGTGCATGGAAAAATGCTCAACCACTGGCCAGACTTTGGTGAAGACCAGCTCATCTTTCAGCAGTCTAGCTCAAATGACATCTGTGAAGCATTTAAAAATTTTTATTTTTTATTTTTCAATTACAGTTGACATTCAGTATTATTTTATATTAATTTCAGGTGTACAGCATAGTAGTTAGACAATGATATACTTTGGTAAATAATCCCCCCCCCCAGTATTTCAAGTATCCACCTGACACTGTACATAATTATTACAATATTATTGACTATACTAAAGGCCTGGTACACGAAATTCGTGCACTCGGGGTGTGGGGTCCCTCAGCCCAGCCTGTACCACCTCGCAGTCTGGGAGCCCTCAGGGGATGTCCGACTGACATGGAGGCAGGAGAGGCTCCAGGACTGATGCTGTGCTCGCCAGCCATGAGCCCGGCTTCTGGCTGAGCAGCACTCCCCCTGTTTAAGCAGACTGACCACCAGAGGGCAACTCCTGCATTGAACATCTTCCTCCTGGTGTTCAGTGCACCTCATAGCGACCAGTTGTTCTGCCATTCGGTCTATTGGCATATTAGCCTTTTATTATATAGGATTCCCTATGCTGTGCTTTACATCCTGTGACTATTTTGTAACTACCAATTTGTATTTCTTAATCCCTTCATCTAGTTCACTGAGCCCCCACCCATCAGTTTGGCAACCATCAGTTTGTTTCCTGTATCTATGAGTCTCTTTGTTTTGTTTGTTCATTTATTTTATTCTTTGGATGCCACATACAAGTTAAATCATATGATATTTGTCTTTGTCTGACTTAATTCACTTAGCATAATACCTTCTAGATCTGTTTGTTGTCACAAATGGTAAGATTTCAGTTTTTTTTATGGCCGAGTAATATTCCATTGAGTATGTATGTAGCGCATCTTCTTCATCCACTCATCTACTGATGATCACTTAGGTTGCTTCCATATCTTCGCTATTTTAAGTGGTGCTGCAATGAACATAGAGATGCACATATTTTGCGAATTAGTGTTTTGGGTTTCTTTGGATAGATGCCCAGAATTGCTGGGTCAGAGGTGGTTCTATTTTTAATTTTTTGAGGAACCTCCATACTGTTTTCCTTTTTTAAATAATATTTTTATATTTTTAAAAAATATTTTTATTGATTTCTGAGAAGAATGGGGAAGGAGGGATAGATAGAAATATCAATGATGAGAGAGAATCATTGATCACCTGACTCCTGCACACCCCACACTGAGGATCAAGCCTATAACCTGGGCATGTGCCCTAACCAGGAATCGAACTGTGACCTCCTGATTCATAGGTCGATATTCAACCACTGAGACATGCAGGCCGGACCATACTGTTTTCTATGGTGGTTGCACCAATATGCGGTCCCACCAACAACGCACAGGGTTCCCTTTTCTCTACATCCCTGTCAACACTTGTTTGTTGATTAATTGATGTTAGCCATTCTGACAAGTGTGAGGTGATATCTCATTGTGGTTTTAATTTGCATTTCTGTGATTATTAGGACATTGAGCATCTTTTCAAATGTCTACTGGTCATTTGTATGTCCTCTTTGGAGAAATATCTATTTAGGTTCTGTTCCTACTTTTAAACTGGAAGCAGGCATGAGAATGAATGCTGGTTAGCAGCCAGTCTATAGTGTCTGCTACAAAAATATTTTCATATTATTTTGTAGCTAAAAACAAAACCTGTGTTACCTATGTAAACTCTCAAAGCAATACACTTTAAGAACCTGAATTTTCTAACCTATTTTATTTTTTTAATATATTTTTATTTATTTCAGAGAGAAAGGGAGTGGGAGAGAGAGATAGAAATATAATGATCAGAGAGAATCATTAATTGGCTGCCTCCTGCACACCCCCACTAGGGTTCAAGCCCACAACCTGGGCATGTGCCCTGACCAGGAATCGAACCGTGACCTCATGGTTCATAGGTTGATGCTCAACCACTGAGCCATGCCAGTTGGGCTCTAACCTGTTTTAAAGTCCAAAAAAAAATTATTAGTGGTATTTTAACCATAATTAATTGACATTCAGGAATAGAAACTAAGTGAATATCAACAAAAATCTTTTGCATAATTGGTAGATGGGATTGAAAAATGAGTATCTTGATTGAGTAAGCATAGCCAGTGATGTACTTTTTGCATTTAGATTTATGTATCTTTGTGATAAATCTTTTTCAGTTATGACAGACATTCAAATTAGGTATCAACATATACACTTTAGAATTAGACCTTTAAGTTATTAACCAACATCTTAAAAAATCACTAAGCCTTTTCTATCACATTGTTCTTTTTTATAATGAGGGAAAATTGGTTTTTATACTATAAGTAAGTTAAATAAAATGTTTTCATTGCTAACTTTATTTTTTTTTAAACTTTCGCTTGTGGTATATGTTTTATAATATACAGCAGTATATGTGTATAATCTCTATATATAACAGCCTAAGTGACTGAATGACCGAACGACTGGTCACTATGACGCCCACTGACAACCAGGGGACAGACACTCAATGCACAGGAACAGGTTCCCTCCTGTCTGGATCGGGCCTGTGGGGATTGGGCCAAAACCAGCTATCCGACATCCCCCGTGGGGTCCCGGATTGCGAGAGGGTGCAGGCCAGGCCGGGGGACCCCACCGGTACACAAATCCGTGCATTGGGCCTCTAGTATATAAATAAATGTTTACCTATGATAATATGTCTATTTTCCATCCCCCTGATACTGGCATGCAATAAAAGTTGGAGACACAAGCCTGCATAATATTACTGGAATATACATTTCTTTTTTCCATAGACTTTGTATCCAAGTATTCAGTGTGAAAATGTCTTTAAAAAAAAAAATTCTCACCATCTCCAGCTGTGATCCATTCAGCTACTCTGACTATTTTGCAGCAGTAATAGGCATTTCCAGTTCTGTTTGAACATTACATCTAATTGAGATCATAATAGTTTAGTGATTATGTTTCTCCTGAGAAGCATATAGGACTTCAAATTCATTTAATTTTTTAAAAATCTTTTTGTTAACTCACATTATGATCCTGTTGGAATCTATTTTTTTCCTTTTTTTTTTATTGCTTAAAGTACTACAAAGGGTATTCCATATGTGTCCTTTTTTTCCCCCCCGCCCTTGAGAATCCCCTGGCCTCCCCTACCCCCCAGTGTCTTATGTCCATTGGTTATGCTTATATGCATGCATACAAGTCCTTCGGTTGATCTCTAACCCCTCTCCCTCCTGCCCCCCAATCCTCCCCAGCCTTCCCGCTACAGTTTGACAATCTGTTTGAGGCAGCTCTGCCTCTGTATCTATTATTGTTCAAAAGTTTATAGTGGTCTCTATTAACCATGAATGAGTGAGATCATGTGGTATTTTTCCTTCATTGACTGGCTTATTTCACTTAGCATAATGCTCTCTCTCCAGTTCCATCCATGCCGTTGCAAATGGTAAGACTTCTTTCTTTTTTACAGCAGCATAGTATTCCATCATGTAGATGTACCACAGCTTTCTAATCCATTCATCTACTGATGGGCACTTAGGCTGTTTCCAGATCTTAGCTATGGTGAATTGTGCTGCTATGAACATATGGGTGCATATATCCTTTCTGATTGGTGTTTCTGGTTTCTTGGGATGTATTCCTAGAAGTGGGACCATGGGGTCAAATGGGAGTTCCATTTTTAGTTTTTTGAGGAAACTCCATACTGTCTTCCATAGTGGCTGCACCAGTCTGCATTCCCACCAGTAGTGCGCGAGTGCTCCTTTTTCTCCACATCCTCTCCAGCAGGTTTTTATGGTTTCCTGTCGTTTGTTGATTTGTTGATGATAGCCAGTCTGACAGGTGTGAGATGGTACCTCATTGTTGTTTTGATTTGCATCTCTAGGATGATTAGTGAGTTTGAGCATGTTTTCATATGTCTCTTGGCTTTCTGAATGTCCTCTTTTGAAAGGTGTCTATTTAGGTCCTTTGCCCATTTTTTGATTGGATTGTTTATCTTCCTTTTCTTAAGTTGTATGAGTTCCCTATAAATTTTGGAGATTAGGCCCTTATCAGATATGACATTGGCAAATACATTTTCCCACGCAGTGGGTTTTCTTGTTGTTGATGGTTTCTTTTGCTGTGCAGAAGCTTTTTATTTCGATGTAGTCCCATTTGTTCATTTTCTCTTTAGTTTCAAGTATCCTAGGAGCTGTATCAGTGAAGAAATTGTTTCGGTATATGTCTGAGATTTTGTTGCCTTTGGATTCTTCTAGAATTTTTATGGTTTCCCGTCGTACATTTAAGTCCTTTATCCATTTAGAGTTTATTTTTGTGTATGGTGTAAGTTGGTGGTCTAGTTTCATTTTCTTGCATATATCTGTCCAATTTTCCCAACACCATTTATTGAAGAGACTATCTTGGCTCCATTGTGTGATCTTGCCTCCTTTGTCAAATATTAATTGAGCATATTGGTTCAGGCCGATTTCTGGGCTCTCTATTCTGTTCCATTGATCTATATGTCTGTTCTTGTGCCAGTACCAGGCAGTTTTGAGAACAGTGGCTTTGTAAATACAGCTTGATATCTGGTATTGAGATCCCACCTACTTTGTTCTTTTTCAGGATTGCTGCAGCTATTCGGGGTCTTTTTTTATTCCAGATGAATTTTTGGAGCGTTCGTTCTAGATCTGTGAAGTATGCCGTTGGTATTTTAATGGGAAGTGCGTTGAATTTATAGATTGCTTTGGGTAGTATGGACATTTTAATGATGTTGATTCTACCAATCCATGAACACAGTATGTTCTTCCATCTGTTTATGTCTTCCTCTATCTCTTTTTTCAACATCCTGTCGTTTTCTGAGTAGAGGTCTTTTACCTCTTTAGTTAAATTTATTCCTAGGTAGCTTAATTTTTTTGGTGCAATGGTAAATGGGATTGTTTTTATAATCTCTCTTTCTGAAAATCCACTATTGGTGTATAGAAATGCCTCAGATTTCTTGGGGTTAATTTTGTATCCTGCTACATTGCTGAATTCATGTATTAAGTCTAGTAGTTTTTTGATGGAGTCTCTAGGGTTTTGTATGTATAATATCATGTCGTCTGCAAATAAGGACAGTTTTACTTCCTCTTTTCCAATTTGGATGCCTTTTATTTCTTCTTCTTGCCTAATTGCGATGGCTAACACTTCCAGTACTATGTTGAACAGGAGTGGTGAGAGTGGGCATCCCTGTCTTGTTCCTGTTCTTAGGGGAAATGGTGTTAGTTTTTGTCCATTGAGTATGATGTTGGCTGTGGGTCTGTCATATACGGCTTTTATTATGTTGAGGTATGATCCTTCTACTCCCACCTTGCTGAGAGTTTTTATCAAAAATGGGTGTCGGATTTTGTCAAATGCTTTTTCTGCATCAATTGATATGACCATGTGGTTTTTTTTTCTTTCAGTTTGTTTATGTGATGTATCACGTTTATTATTTTGCGGATATTGTACCATCCTTGCATCCCTGGGATAAATCCTACTTGGTCATGGTGTATGATCTTTCTGATGTACTGCTGGATCCGATTTGCTAAGATTTTGTTGAGGATTTTGGCATCTATGTTCATGAGGGAAATTGGCCTGTAATTCTCTTTCATTGTGTTGTCTTTACCTGGTTTTGGTATTAGGGTGATGCTGGCTTCATAGAATGAGCTTGGAAGTGTTCCTTCCTCTTGAATTTTTTGTAATAGTCTGAGGAGGATAGGTTTTAGTTCTTCCTTGAATGTTTGGTAAAACTCCCCTGTGAAGCTGTCTGGTCCTCGGCTTTTGTTTGCTGGAAGCTTTTTGATGACTGCTTCAATTTCTTCCATAGTTATTGGCCTATTGAGATTTTTAGATTCTTCCTGATTGAGTGTTGGAATGTTGTATTTTTCTAGGAATTTGTCCATTTCCTCCAGGTTGTCTAGTTTGTTGGAGTAGAGCTGTCCATAGTATTTTTTAACAATCATTTGTATTTCTGTTGGGTCTGTTGTTATTTTGCCTCTATCATTTCTGATTTTGTTTATTTGGGTCCTCTCTCTTTGCTTCTTGGTGAGTCTGGCTAGAGGTTTGTCAATCTTGTTTATCCTTTTGAAGAACCAGCTCTTGGTTTCATTGATTTTCTGTATTGTTTTTTTGGTCTCTATGTCATTTATTTCTGCTCTAATCTTTATTATCTCCTTCTGCTCACTATAGGGTTTTCTTGTTGCTCTCTTTTTAATTCTTTGAGTTGTAGCGTTAGATGATTTACTACCATTTTTTCTTGTTTTTTGAGATAGGCCTGTAGAGCTATAAACTTCCCTCTCAGGACTGCTTTCATTGTGTCCCATAGGTTTTGGATTGTTGTGTTTTCGTTGTCATTAGTTTCCAGGATGTTTTTAATTTCTTCTTTGATCTCATTGGTAACCCAATCAATATTTAATAGCATGCTATTCAGCTTCCAGGTGTTTGAGTATTTTGGGTTGTTTTTATTGTAGTTTATTTCTAATATTTTGCCCTTGTGGTCTGAGAAGATGCTTGGTATGATTTCAATCTTCTTGAATTTGGGGAGACTTTGCTTGTGGCCCAATATGTGGTCTATTTTTGAATCTGTCCCATGAGCATCTGAGTGGAATGTATATTCCGTGGCTTTGGGGTGAAGTGTTCTGAAGATGTCAATTAAGTCCATCTGATCTAGTGAGTCATTTAGGATTGCTGTTTCTTTGCTGATTGTCTAGAGCAGCCGTGGGCAAACTATGGCCCGCGGGCCGAATCCGGCCCGTTTGAAATGAATAAAACAAAACAAAACAAAAAAGACCATACCCTTTTATGTAATGATGCTTACTTTGAATTTATATTAGTTCACACAAACACTCCATCCATGCTTTTGTTCCGGCCCTCCGGTCCAGTTTAAGAACCCATTGTGGCCCTCAAGTCAAAAAGTTTGCCCACCCCTGGTCTTGAGGATTTATCCAGTGGTGTCAATGGTGTATTAAAGTCCCCTACTATGATTGTGTTGTTGTCGATCTCTCCTTTGATATCTTCCAGGAGTTTTTTTTATGTATTTGGGTGCTCCTGCATTGGGTGCATATATGTTTACCAGGGTTATATCTTCGTGTGGTATTGATCCCTTTAATATTATGAAGTGGCCTTCCTTATCTCTTGTTATGGCCTTCAATTTGAGGTCTATTTTGTCTGATATAAGTATTGCTACCCCAGCTTTCTTTTCCTTTCCATTTGCCTGAAAGATATTTTTCCATCCCTTCACTTTCAGTCTGTGTGAGTCCTTTCTAATGAGGTGGGTCTCTTGTAGACAACATATGTATGGGTCATGACTTTTTATCCATTCAGCCACTCGATGTCTTTTGGTTGGAGCATTTAGTCCATTTACATTTAAAGTTATTATTGAAAGGTACTTGTTTGTAGCCATTTCTTTTTTTGTGTGGCTGTTTTCTTTCTGAGCTTTTTATTTCTTCTTTTTAAACCAGTCCCTTTAGCATTTCTTGCATTGCTGGCTTGGTGGTGATAAACTCCCTTAGCCTTTTTTGTCTGTGAAGCTTCTTATTTCCCCTTCAATTTTGAATGATAGACTGGCTGGATAGAGTATTCTTGGATTCAGTCCTTTGCTTTGCATCACTTTGTAAATTTCTGTCCATTCTTTTATGGCCTGATGTGTTTCTGTTGAGAAATCATTTGACAATCTAATGGGAGATCCCTTGTATGTAACTTTCCATCTCTCTCTTGCAGCCTGTAAGATTCTCTCTTTGTCCTGAACATTTGCCATGGTAATTATGATGTGTCTTGGTGTGGGTCTTTTTGGGTTCACCTTGTTAGGGACTCTCTTGGCTTGTGATTTTTTTCTTCCCCACCTCAGGGAAGTTTTCTGATATTTCTTCAAATAGGTTTTCTAATCCTTGTTCCTCTTTCTGTTGTTCTGGCACCCCTATTATTCGTATGTTGTTTCGTTTCATGTTGTCCCAAAGCTCCCTTAGACTCTCCTCCTGACTTTTAATTTTTTTCTCCAATTGAAGTACAGTTTGGATGTGTTTTGCTTCCTTGTCCTCTAATTCACTAATTCTGTCCTCCGCTTCTCCTAGTCTACTCTTGATACTTTCAGTGGTGTTTTTTATTGCAGCTATATCGCTCTTCATTTCTTCTTGGGTCTTTCTTAAGTTGTTGATTTTTTCATCTGTTTCTTCTTGCTTCTTGTATATGTTGTTGATTTTTTCCTCCATCCGGTTTATGCACTTTAGGACCCTTACTCTGAATTCTTTCTCTGTCAAGTTGCATGCCTCTGTATCACTTAGCTGCTTTCCAGGCGAGTCCTCCTTTTCTTTCCTTTGGGGGTTTCTTTGTCTACCCATGTTTGATCTCACTGACATATATAGGTATTGAGTTGTTCAGTGGCTGCTCCCTGGGTGGCAGTGGCTCCTCAGGCTGTGGTTGCTCCTTGGGCGGTTGTGGTAGCAGCTGCTCCTCAGTTGGCAGCAGCTCCTCAGGTAGGTGCTGTTCACAGCTGTGGTGGCTCTTCTGGCTGGTGGAGGGAGGCTTCACACACAGCAACTGTTCCTCAGACAGAGCGTGTGGTGATCAGAAGGCCGCTGTTGCTTGGATCTGCTTTCTGTGGGGAGAAGATGGGCTCCTCTGAGTTCACGTAGTCACGCTGCTTGAGAGCTGTTGCTTCCGGGTTAGTAGCCGATCTCTGGATGCCGGTAACCTGGAATCCATTTATTAAATAACTATGCTTAAACAGTTGATAGCATCTGTAACTTCTACTTTCTGGGGGTTTTTTCTTGTGATTTTCAGTGGAATTTTTCAGTCATATAAAAAGGTAAAAGGATCCTTTACAATTAATACTTGTGTGCCCATTATTCAGTTTAAGATAAAACAAGTATAATTGAAGCTTCCTGTGTAACCATAGTTAATTTTAAAAGCACAATTTAAAAGATTTTTTTAATATATATTTTATTGATTTTTTACAGATAGGAAGGGAGAGGGGATAGAGAGTTAGAAACCTCAATGAGAGAGAAACATCGATCAGCTGGGATGTGCCCACAACCAAGGTACATGCCCTTAACCGGAATCGAACCTGGGACTCTTCAGTCTGCAGGTCGACACTGTATCCACTGAGCCAAACCGGTTAGGTCTTAAAGCACATTTTAAATAATATAATTTCATTTTAAATTTGAAATTCTGTGGTAAATTCTAATAGTAAGAATAGTGGATGGATAATGATACCTGGTGGAAGTATTATTCTATCTGTGCTTATGGTCAGTAATAATTATCTCAGTTCTTTTCTATTGATAAGAGATACTAAATTTAAATGATCACAGAGCCTGGAGCTAAATTCCACTGCTTGGTACATTTTCTGGTGAGAAGGGAAGAATGGCGGGATTCTGTCTTACTTCAAATGGTAAACGATGTCTGCATTCTCCCCTCTGGAAATTCACCACCTGTACTTCCATATTGACATTCCTCCATAATCACACTATCAAATTTGTTTTTGGCTACATCTATTGTGATGGCATGACAGAAAAAACTTCTGTCTTAAGATCAGTTATAATAACATTTTGAAAAACAAATAACCAAATAATCAGTATGTTCAGTGATGGTAAGAGATTAGCCAGATGATGTTTTTATAAGGCTCTTATTACTAGTGAATCTATAAAAATGATCAATTATTATATCTCATATTGATGTTTTGCTGATTTTTCACCAAGAACAACAAAAGTCTTTGGAGTTACTCCAGAGTTTCAAATGCATAAATCAGAAACAAAAAGAAAAAAAAAAAAGAAAAAAGACTGCTGTTTAATGGTTTGAATCCCCCAAGATGTAGTTAACGCCCACTCGGGGCATGCTTAGACTTGGTTGGTAATTACAATTGAGCTGTAAAATATTTTGACAGTTTCCAACTGTTGTGTACTTGTTAGTCATTTGGTGGCAAATGCAATTTGGTGAGGTTTTTTTGTGGGACACGTTTAATTAAGAATCTTTCAATTAAGTAGTATGGCACACTAAGCATTAATACAAAGTTTTGCAGCTATAAGCTACTTTTACTTTTTACCCAAAGCAGTAAATATGTTTCGTTAATCACACTATAGGGTAGTGAAGCTTGCCATGCTTTTATGCCTCTCCTTTTCTTCGCAAGCTTTTACTTGTCATATAGTAAAGCATAACCACCCAGTACTTAATTTGTAGCTGGAACATTATGTATGATTTTCCTAGGTAAATGAATTCATGGCAAATAAATCAAATGGCTTATAATAATTACAGGACTAAAAAAGAGAGATTGGATAAATTTTTGTTGCATGTTTTTATTCTCTTTTTATAACAACAAAGCTCCTAATAATAAGCAAATTTGGGCAACATGACAATTCCTAGAAAGAGTCAAACCTTTGAAATCAAGGCACGTTGCCTATTTAGATTGAAGAGTGTAACTAAATCATTTTTAAATCTCTGTTAAGTTTAACTATGGCTATTGGATAAGTCATTTTCAATATTATATAGAGCTAAATGATAATGGAAAAAGTTTAAGCCTTAATGTATCCAAGAATAAAACAGTAAAAAATCTCATAATCAAATCACTTGAAAAAACTATTATTTAAAGGTTATAATTGTTTCCTTGGAAATCTTCAGACATTTTATTCTTTCTATTTTGTTGATATGAGTTTTAATTAGTAAACCAGCAATATAATAAAGATTCTTAGCAAAAAAAAAGAAAAAGGAGAGAGAGAGAGAGAACTCATGGATATGGACAATGGACAACAGTGTGGTGATTGCAGGGTGTGGGTGGAGGTGGAGGAGGATATAGAGGGGATAAATAGTGATGGAAAAATAAAATAATAACAAGGATTCTTAGGAAAAAATTTTCTGTGAATTTAGTTCATTAGTTCTTTAATTTTTCTAAGTTTTCCTGCAAAAACATATTAATATGATCTGTAAAAATAAAACCAAATGTCGTGCTGAATTAATTTGTGCTGAATCAGTTTAGGCTTTATTTTGAAATGTGTAATCAATCTTCCCAAATTATCAATGTTAGGAAATGCATTAAATAAACCATCTTTATTTGCTTTTATAGTCTATATATTCAATAAGCAAAAGTGCTGAAATGAGGTCAGAGAAAGGACAGGAATAAGCTGCTAATTACTGGCTCAAATTAGAGAATAAGGTAATTAAGAATATTCATCAAACTGTATATACTTTAAGAGGGTGAATTTTGTTGTATGTAAATTATACTTTTATAAATCTGCCTCTTAAAATTCTAAAAAATTTTTTAAACTTGAGAATGAAAGCTCAAGTCACCATCCTAATATTATAAAATTATATTGCTAATTTAGTCAAGAATTGGCCCTAGCCGGTTTGGCTCAGTGGATAGAGCATCAGCCTTCAGACTGAAGAGTAGGTTTGATTCCAGTCAAGGGCACATGCCCGGGTTTTAGGCTCAATCCTCAGTAGGGTGCATGTAGGAGGCAGCCAATCAATGAATCTCATCATTGATGTTTCTATCTCTCCCTCTCCCTTTCTCTCTGAAATCAATAAAAATATATTTATTTTTTTTAAAAAGAATTGCCTCTATAATTGAATATGATTTACCTGATCCAGTAAAGGCCAAAGCTTGCAGAAAGGCTGGATAAATAATTTTAGTATTTCCTTCAATACTATATTAATACGTGAGTTGTTATTATTCTCTTGAGTTACTAATATATAAATTAAATGTGTCTCTTGGAAATATCTAAAAATATATACTTTCCCAATGGTTAATATTGCTAGGTCAGGATTTCTCTTCTATTTATGTTTTAGGTAGTCTGTATGTGTATTTTAAAAAATTCACTGTGGGCCAAAATCGGTTTGGCTCAGTGAATAGAGCATCGGCCTGCGGACCAAAAGGTCCCAGGTTCGATTCCGGTCAAGGGCATGTACCTGGGTTGCGGGCACATCCCCAGTGGGAGATGTGCAGGAGGCGGCTGATTGATGTTTCTCTCTCATCGATGTTTCTAAATCTCTATCTCTCTCCCTTCCTCTCTGTAAAAAAATCAATAAAATATATAAAAAAATAAAAATATAAAAATTCACTATGGTACAGTGGGGCCTTGACTTATGAGTTTAATTCGTTCCGAGACCGAGCTCGTTAAGGAGCTCGTTAACTCAAATTACTCTGTCAACTCAATGCAAAAAACCAGCCGAGAGACAGCTGGTATCTCAAAAAACTCGTTAGTCGGGACACTTGTAAGTCAAGGCCCCACTGTATTACCATTTAAAAAGTGTTTCTTTTATAAGATCCTTATTGCTATAATTTGACCTCACACAAATTTTGATTATAATCTTTTTTAAAGATTGTTTTTGAAATTCAGGTTATATGCATTCAGAGAAGAGGAATCTTTTCTTTTTAATTGATTTTAGAGAGGGGGGAGGGAGAAACATTGATTTTGTTGTTCCACTTATTCATGCATTTATTGGTTATTTTTTGTATGTTCCCTGACTGGAGATCAAACCTGAAATCTTTAGAGTATAGGGCCAACACTCTAATCAATGGAACTACCTGGCCAGGGCTTCGAGGAATCTTATAATTAAATGTGTTCATTAAAGTAAATGCCTACCATTTATTTTTACTAATTTATAAGTTGGTAACATAGCTAACACTTAAGTTAAATTAAGTTCAATAATATTTAGTTATAGGAAAATAGATTTGCTCTGAATATTAAAAAGATACACATGCCATTTACATGGATTTTAGTTTCCTCTTTTTTGTTTACTTTTTCTAATATTAAGAATAAAAGAAGAAGTACTGAATGAGATAACATACTGGTTAAGACTATCTTGGCATTTTACCTATATAATTTTACTTAGATAATAATATTAAATATTGTGAATGTATCCATTTTCCCTAGATACTTAATAGATTTTACGTAACCATGATAAAACTGCAAACAGAATATTTCTTGGGATAGTATTAAAATGATTCCAAAATTACTTAGAAAAAAGTTAATATTTAAGACTAATTTTTAAAAAACATTTTAAAAAGAGATGATGGTTAATGACATTTGATTATCCCTACAAGATATTAATGCACATTATAAAATAGCAATGTACTCCAGTTTTGGCCTCAGACAAAGCAGCCATTACCATAATTTCCAAGAAAAACCAGATTTCCATTTATTAACTCCTTTTTAAGGAGGGAGTGATGGTGGCCAAGAGGATGTTCACATGCCTGAACACCCCAAGCTGACAGACAAGAACATGCCTAATCTTCAAGTAATGAAGGCCATACAGTTTCTCAGAGTATGAGGCATGAAGGAACAGTTTGCCTGGAGACATTTCTACTGTGACTTCCCAGAAAGGGCATCCAGTATCTCTGTGATCACTTCCACCTGCTCCCGGAGATCCTGCGTGCCACTTTGCACCACAGCTAACATGAGACTAGCAGGGAGTGAGCATCCTGCAAGACTCACATGAGGGGAAGCTGACTGAGACACATACAGAAGGAATGCTGTGCCCCCTGGTGCCAACAAGAAAGCTCAGGCCAGGCCTGGGTCAGCAACCAAATTCCAGTTTAGAGGCAGATTTGTTTATGGGTGTGGTCAACCACCTCAGTAAAGTTGAGGGGATTATTTTGTGTTAAATAAACTTGTGGCCAGAAATTAAAAAAAAAAGCAATGTACTGCCCTGGCAGGTGTGCTCAGTGGTTAGAGCATGTTGGCCTGTGCAAGGGTCAAAGGTTCGATTCCCAGTCAAGGGCACTTAACTGGATTACAGGTTCAATCTCCAGCCTGGTCAGGAGTCGTACTGGAGGCAACCAATAGATGTGTGTCTCTCACATCGATGTTTCTCTCTCTCTCTTTCTCACCCATCCTCCCTCCCTTCCACTCTCTCTGAAAATCAATGGGGGAAAATTCCTCTGGTGAGGATTAACAAAATAAATAGCAATTGTACTGCTAAAAAGAGCAGGTTACTGGACAACAGGGGGATGGGAACATGAGTTTGTGTGGGGGGGGGAGGTTGGGGGTTAATGGGGGGGGGGGATGAGGACACATTTGTAATACCTTAACTAATAATAATAATAAAAAAAGAGCAGGTTACTGAAGCAGAATGTCTAGCCCAGAGATAACATGATCTCATTCAGACATGCATATACACTTACATAATAATTTAATATACAATAAAGAAAGCATCACAGAAATGCTATTCAGAAAATGATATTAGGCTAATAATTCAGAACCTCGATTCATGCCATTCACCAAAATGTATTCTACAGAGAGGAAAGTGTTAAAACATTAAATTAAAAAATATATTTTAAAAAGAAGAAAGCATATTATTTACCAAATCTCTGGAGAGAAAATAACTTTCTGAAACCAAAGAAGCAAAGATATCAGGAAAGACAAAAAGTTGACAAGTTGGACTATATAGGAATTAAAATGACTGACAATAAAAATGATAGGTAAGGAAAATTCCATGAATAGAAAACCAGCCTAAATGTTATTTATATATCATTAAAGAAAATATTAAGTTAGAGGGTTAGGGCTCAAACCGAGATCTTACTCCAAAGTCTGTGTATGCTCTGAACCACAATTCTGTGTCCTTTTCTTATGCTATATATCCTTTTGAACATAGCTTCTCCCTCATAACAGTCTGTATATGGTTTAGTTACTAAATTTACAGGAGAATTAAGCTTATTATTTTCATTTTTTATAGAAAAATATGCCATAAAAAGAAATTACATGGGTAAAATATATGTGAGTTTAAGGGCAGCAACTCTTCCCTGTACTATGGATTAATAATTGTTAGATTATATAAGGTACAGGTAGTGTCACTGAAAAGCCACAAGAATGTCCTGGCTAATAAGAATGTTTTTGGCAAAATTGCATAGCAGAACAATATGACTAAAATAGAGATGGATATAACTCTCCTAATAAGCTAGGATTGGCCTATTCACATGTTCTTGCAAATGTGTTAAATGTTGATGAAAAGGAGTAGGAGCTTTCTGGTAAAACAAATCAGTATATGTAAAAAAAAACAAAACAAAAACAAAAACAAACAAACAAAAAAAAACAGATTTAGAATATAAGCATGCTATATCTTAAAATTCATTCCCTCTTGAGTTTCTTTTTCTGTGTATTTATTTTCTTTGTAGTCTCACACTCCTGACTTACTCATCTACTGCTGTTTGTTTGTTTTTTAAGGGTATCATAATCCCTATATTTTAACCTAATAGTTGGAAATAATTTGCATTTTTGTTTTGTTTGTTTTTTTGCTTATAGTAATTCTAAAATGTCTACATTCTCTTTTAGAAATTGACTGACCCCAAAGGATTTTTACAAAGGAGTCATCGTAAAATTTTATAATGTTAGGGCTCACAATCTTTCATCTCAATTTAAGAAAAGAAAATCCACTAGAGAACTACTTTGCAAGTTAAAGGCAGTCAGATTTTTCATAAGTCTTTTATTCCTCCTATTCAACTGACTTGAGATAATATGTGACTATTTTATGAATTCAAACTGTATTGGTAAAATTAACACATGTATTTTGCATGTGTGTTAAATAAGCTTTCAAGTAGACATAAATAAAATGCATCAGGTGTGGGGGATTTGTTCTATTTGTAAGGTAATCAAGTAGCCTGTTAATGTTTCATGGATGCTGGATGAAGACATAAAACTCCTGAGTCAGAGACAAAGGACTTTATTACTCACAGCATGAGCATTGGCATGTTTTTGTCGGTTCCTTTGTGACTAAGTTCCATAGGGATCACATGAAGGGTCAAATGCATGCTGCACACACAGTGGGGTTGTATCACAGCTAAAGAACATTGCACTTGGGGGAATCCCCACTTTTATATCAATCATTAAACAAGCCTGTTCTTTGTCCCAGAGGGAGAAGCTACCTCGTGCTTAAAGGCTGCGTGCTTTTCTGTAAAGAATGACCTGATAAAGAGCAGTCAGGACTTTTCATTTTTGGACAAGCCAGCAAAATGCATAGGAGGCAGTAGAGAAGGGCAGAGGAATGTCTCCCAGTACTCTGATATAATATATTTTGTTCTGTTGTTTTTTTAGCAACAGTGCTCTTTTTGCTATTACTACTTATATAATAATCATTGGGCCTGAAATTTCACTAATTCTACCACTCCTTGATTTATACCTACAGATGTAAGTTTTAAAGAAATAATTGTATTTAAAGGCTGCTAGTCCAAGTGGGGAATTTATATGGTCAAAACACTCTGTTATAGAATGGATTTTTTCATATTTTTTTGTCATTTTTATAGGCATGGAATCAATCATACACTATCCTTTTGTTTTCCTAGCAAACTTATTATTATAGTGTTTACTTTCATTAGTGACTAGGCATGGCCCCCTATAAGGAAACATCATGGGTTTGAATATTAGTATGCCCTGCAAGCAACCTTGTATTGTTCAGTATTCTCCATCTCTTCAACCTCTTTATTCTTTATTTTTTATTTTTAAATATATTTTATTGATTTTTTACAGAGAGGAAGGGAGAGGGACAGAGAGTTAGAAACATCGATGAGAGAGAAACATCGATCAGCTACCTCCTGCATATCCCCACTGGGGATGTGCCACAGCCAAGGTACATGCCCTTGACCAGAATCAAACCTGGGACCCTTGAGTCCGCAGGCCGACGCTCTTATCCACTGAGCCAAACCAGGTAGGGCCTTTATTCTTTATTAATGACACAATTAGGAGACTCTTTCTGAAATTGGTGCTTTAGTTTAGGTTCTAACATTTAAACTTAAGCTATCAATTAGTCTTATCATTTTGCTTTAATACACTCAAAGCTGATATTGGTTGATATAGGGATACTCATTCCCATACCTACATTTCTGCACTGTCTACAACAGTGACTCTGAAATCTTTTTGTCTCAGAACTCCCTGATACTCTTAAAAGTTATTGAGGAAAAAAAGAAAAAAAAAGTTATTGAGAAGATAAGAGAATTTTAGGAAGATTGTGGAGTAAGAAACACCAGAAATCCATTTCCTTATCTAGACAATTGAAATGACAGAATTTGTCTGATCTGTTTTGGAACTCTGGAGTCTGTTGAAACCTTTGGAACTCAGGGAAAGGGTTAGACTTTGATTAATTTCAGCTCCTTAGCTCAGCAATGGCTACTTATCTCCCACCTCCCAACCCCATTATAGGCAGCTATGCACATATTCCTAGAGCAAGCACACAGCTTGCAGGAACCAGGGTGGGCAATAAGGACCCTAGTCCTCAATATATCAGAGATCTGTGTTCTGATTTTTGATTGTAGCTTCTGCTGACAAAAGTTGTTATAAACACACACACACACACACACACACACACACACACACACCCCTTTGTTTCAGGTCCTTCCTCAGAGTAAAGCAATTTCTATGGGACTTAAAGGGCTGGTGCTTTCCCCTACTTCATTTTCCTCTTTTCCTCTTTGGAGAGCCTGACTTTAAAAACAAGTACATTCAAAATCAACTGCACACACAGGAGAAATTAGATAATTAGCACACATAGCCAGAGAAAGACACAGGGCCAGCAAAGACTTGAGAAGACCTTAAGTGTATACTCAAGCTAATCCATGGCATGGAGATGGCCTAAAACAATTAAATAAACAAACTAATAATAATCCCATAAATCCTGAGGAAGTTATCATTCCACATCCAATTACCACATAATTACATTCAGATATCCAGTTTTGAACAAGAAAACCAAAAGGGAAAGTATAGCTTACTTATAGGGAAAAAATTAACCAACAGAAACTGTCCCTGACAAAGACCACATGTTGTACCTACTAGACAAATACTTTAAAACAAGTGTCTTAAAGATGCTCAAAGAATTAAAGGAAGATGTGGAAAAAAAAAGAGGAAAAAAAAAGATGTATGAATAAAATGGAAATACCAATAAAGAGAAAACCCAAAAGGACACAAAAATAAATTCTAGAGCTGAAATACACAAAAACTGAAATTAATAATTCACTAGAGGGATTCAAAGGCAGGTTTGAGCAAGCAGAACAATCAGTGAACCTGAATGTAGAACAATGGAAATTATAGCATCTAAAGAACAGAAAGGAAAAATAATAGGGAACAGAACCTAAGGGACCTGTGGGAAAGTGGATCAATATACTAGTATACATTATGGGAATCCTGGAAGGGGATGAGAGAAATGGGCATAGTGATTCTTTGAAGGAATAATGGCTGAAAACTTCCCAAGTTTGAGGAAAGATATGATTATAAACACCAAGAAAATCAGCTATTCAGATAGGAAGAACTCAAAGAGATCTACACCAAGACACATTCTAAGCCAGTGATTCCCAAAGTGGGCGCTACCGCCCCCTGGTGGGCGCTGCAGCGATCAAGGGGGGCGGTGATGGCAACAGGTGCATTTGTTTTAACTTTTTTTGATTACCTTTCTATTCTGAGTTCAATAAATAGTTTCATAATTTCAAACTTCAATGTTTCTAATTTACACCTTTCTTTACTATATTTTACGAAAAAGGTAGAAACATTAATACATATATCTTTCTGTTTAATTGCTATTAAAATTTTTAAAAAAATTAATTTCCAGGGGGCGCTGAGTAATATTTTTTCTGGAAAGGGGGCAGTAGGCCAAATAAGTTTAGAACCACTGTTCTAAGCAAACTGTTGAAAGACAAAGAGAATCTTGAAATCAGCAAGAGAGAAGTGATTTGTCAAATGCAAGGAGATCCTCAATGAGATTAACAGTAGATTTCTCATCAGATACTTTGAAGGATACAAGGCAGTGGGTCAGTATATTCAAAGTACAATAACAAAATCCTGTATCTGGCAAAATTGTTTTCAAAGGTGAGAGGAAAATTAAGGCATTCTCAAATACACAGAATCTGAGGGAGTTTGTTTTAAGTCCTGCAGGACATTAGATAGTATATTGAAGCCATATGAAGAAATAAAAGTCTCAGTAAAGATAAAAACATGGTTAATTGCAAAAGCTACCATTATTATAACACAACTAGAGGCCCAGTGCATGAACTCATGCACTGGGGTGGGCGGGGGGCCCCTCAGCCCAGCCTGCCCCCTCTCATAGTCCGGGAGCCCTCAGAGGATGTCCTACTGATGGCTTAGGTCTGCTCCCCTTGGGAAGCAGTCTGCTCCCTGTGGGAAGCCGCAGTCTGGCCTCACTCTGCAGGAGGCGACTGGGCTGATCAGGAGAAGGCGCCACCCCCATCACCCCGCTGCTGCTGCCACTGCCGGCTGCTGGCTGCCGCAGCCACCAAGGTGTTTTTATCAACACGGACTCCAGTCCCTTCACCATGAAAAAAATGACAACTTTCTTTAGGCATTTTCAAGATATCTCTTTCATAGGATATGACATTTCTTTCTTTTCTTTTTTTATCCTCACATGAGGATATTTTTCCATTGATTTTTAGAGAGCGTGGAAGAGAGAAGGAAAGACAGAGAGAAACATCAATGTGAGAGGGGCACTTCAATTGGTTGCCTCCTGCATGAGCCCTGACCCGGGCCCCGGCCAGGGAGGAGCCTGCAACATAGGTACATGCCCTTGATCAGAATCGAACCTGGACCCTGTGGTCGACAGGCCAAGGCTCTATCCACTGAGCCAAACTGGCTAGGGCAGGATATGACATTTCTTAGCCCCTCTAGCAGCAGACCTTTGTTTTTTCCTCCAAGAGTGAGGTGGAAAATCCCTAGATCACCTTCTTGGATTCTTATTACCCAAGTTACCAAGAATATTACCAGTGGCATACAGGGAGCTTAGCCAATGAGCAGTCAGGAAAGGTGTTTTCTCTGCAGCTCACACGCAGAGGCCCCCCTGTGTGTGTCCACTGGGGGTGTGCTCCGAGCTGCACCGCGGTCGCTGGGAGCAGGCCCCCAGCCCTGTGTGTGTCTGCTGCACCGGTCATGACTATTAAGGCTTGGAGCCGGTCGTGACTGTTAAGGCGTCCGGATAAATTTGCGTTTTATATATATATTTTTTGTTTGTTTTGTTTTGTTTTCTCCACAGTTTAAGAGACTACTAAATTTAAAAAATATATATATTGATCTAAAATATAGTATTATTATAACTTTGGCTTACACATTAGGTTTTAAAGACTTAGTCTAAACCAAGAATAGAAAATTTATTAATAATGTTAAGAATTAATTGTATATTGGAATAGCAGTGTGTGAATATGTTGGGTTAAAAAGAAAGATCCTAATTCAACAACCTGATATTACAACATAAGGAACTAGAAAAAGAACAAACTAAACTCGCCTGGCTGGTGTGGCTTAGTGGTTTAGCATCAACCTATGAACCAGAAGGTCACAGTTCGATTCCCCAAGGTTGCAGACACCATCCCCATTGGGGGACGTGCAGAAGACAGCAGATCAAAGATTCTATCTATCTCTCTCCTTTCCTCTTTGAAATCAATAAAAATATATATATTTTTTAAAAAGAACAAACTAAACTCTAAACTAGCAGAGGAAGGAACAATAAATATTAGAGCAAAGATAAAGTAGAGAATAGAAAAACAATAGAACAAATGGCGCTGTAATAGCTAGACATTCACATGTAAAAATATGAATCAAAACACAGACCTTATAATCATCACAAAAATTAATATCAAAATAGATCATAGACCTAAATGTAAAACACAAAACTATAAAATTAGAAGACAACATAGGAGAAAACACAGACTACTTTGGGTATATATATGTTTTATTGGTTTAAGAGGGAGGTTGTGGGCTCGATCCCCAGTGTGGGGGGCATGCAGGAGGCAGCTGATCAATGATTCCTTGTCATCATTGATGTTTCTTTCTCTCCCTTTCTATTCCTCTCTGAAATCAATAATAAAAATATATTTTAAAAAGAAAAGGTAATTTTAATAGATATTTCAAATAATTTAGAGTCGTCTTTTTTTAATACTACACCAAAACTCAAAAAGGTAGTTTAAGTTATTTACAATGTGGAAACTGAAATAGTGCATTGGTCTGTCTTGCATTTTCAAATGGATATTTTATTGATGCATGATTTAGAACTTCATGTATTGTTTCTTTGTAAAACATTGATTTTCCCAACTCTTGAAGATCTTCTAAATGTTGTCACATTTGATTACACAATGTAAAAAGCAACATTTGTTAATATTGCCACCAGCCTTTTCACACAAGTCCTTAAGTCCATCCTTTTCCTCACTTCTGTCGTATGTGAACCTATTTCTACTCTCTATTCTACATAAGTATTAGATATGTTTGGTTTTAGTTCTGGTATCATATTTTATATTATGCTTTTTAATTTTAACACTCAGTTCTATATTCTCTATTTTTTTATATTCAATTCTTCTGATATGGGAAGTTTAACTGTTGATTTATTTATTACACATCCCCATATATTGCTTTTCAGTATTACACATCTTCTAGTTTATGCTGAAAAAAGGTACTTTGCGGTTTCTCATTATCTTTGTTACCTTTAAGTAATTTTTAAATTGAATTGGGGAACCGCCATTTTTATTTCATCATTTTAAAACCAGCAATTCCAGTATTCTTCTTAAAGTCCTTTTGCTGTGAAACGTAATGTGAGTGTGAAATATATACAAAAAGTACGTAAGACTTAATACACAGCTTAACAAATTATATTAAGTGAATATCTATTTAAACACTGTAAGAGTTAAATCTTTGCAAAAGCTCCAGAAGCTATCTGCTTTTGTGCCCCTTATCCTAAACTCTTTCCTCTTTCCTGGAGATAATCACTGTCATAATTTTATTGAAATCACTTTGTTCTTTGCTTTATAGTTTCAAGTATAAATCCTTAAGCAATATGCTTTAGTTTAACTGGTTTCTCATTTTCTTTTTTTATTGAATGTATTGGGGTGACATTGGTTAACAAACTTAAACGGGTTTCAGGTGCACAATTCTACAACACATTGTCTTTTCACTATGTTGTGTGCTCACCACCCAAATCAAGTCTCCATCCATCACCATTTATCCTCCCTATAGCCTCTTTCACCTACCTCCCTTGACCCCTCCTCCCTCCACTCCCGAAATCATCACACTGTTGTCTGTGTCCATGACTTTTTTTGCTCTCTCTTTGCTCAATCCCTCCACCCTCCCTCACCCAGCCTGACCCCACTCCCCACTCCCCAACAGCTGTCAGCCTGCTCTCTGAGTCTGTCACTGTTTTGCTTGCTAGTTCTTTTTGTTCTTTTGATTCCACATATGAGTGAAATCATATGGTACTTGTTTTTCTCTGACTGACTTATTTCACTAGCATAAAGCTCTCCAGGTCCATCCATGCTGTTGAAAAGGGTAAGATTTCCTTCTTTTTTACAGCTGAGTAGTATTCCATGAATACTTGGGTTGCTTCCAAACTTTAGCTATTGTAAATAGTGTTGCATTGAACATAGAGGTGCATGTATTCTTTCCAATTAGTGTTTCAGGTTTCTTTGGATAAATGGCCCCGAAGTGGAATCACTGGGTCATAAGGCAGTTGGTTCCATTTTTAATTTCCACAGTGGCTGCACCAATCTACATTCCCACCAACAGTGCACAAGGCAAAAGAAAGATTATAAAAACATTTCAACAACAGGATCAAAATTGCTCATGAATTAACTAATAAGAGGTGATAGTTGAAGGAGTTCAAAGCTGATTTTGAGACTGAAAGACTAGACAATTGGGACAATAGCTGTATCATTTGCAAACATAATAAAAATGAAGCAGGTTGTAAGGAAAGATTATAATTATGGTTTTGCACATATTGAGTTTGAATTTTATATGGGAGGAAGAACAGCCAGCTGGAAATGTCAACTTGAGATAGATTGAACTATAAATGTATATTTGGGAATCATCTGCATGGAAGTGATAGTTGCAATCCTGGGAGTGAATCAGCTCAAAGTGAGGGGAGAGAAAACTATTTAAAGCAATACCTAGAGGAATATGTGCTTGTATCAGTGGAAGAAGAGGAGACAGCAAAAGAGAAAGCAACTGCCCTGGCCAGATGGCTCTGTTGGTTGGAGCATCATACTGTACACCAAAAGGTTGTGGGTGTGATTCCCAGTCAGGGCACATACCTAGGTTACAGGTTCCATCTCTGATTGGGGTATGTACTGGAGGCAACCAATTGCGTCTCTCTCTCTCTCTCTCTCTCTCTCTCTCTTTCTCAAATCAATACATATTTTAAAAAGAGAGCGAGAAAGCAACTATAATCAGAGGAGTAGAGCAAAAAAATGTAATTGAAATTTCTTGCAACTATTAAAATGTAGGAAATTTTGCAATAAGTTATTTGACTTGATTTTTTTAAAAAGAGCCTGTTATTGTTAGTAAGAATAACTAGGTGACTTTACTTTCTTTAATATATAATATGCTATGTTAACAGAAATAATACATTAAGGTGATCTATATCAGAACATAGACCCGTTAAGTGAAACAGTGGCCTCAAGTCCTATTTCTTCTCTACTGTCACCACTTCAAATTGGCTCTATAATCATGGTTGACATTTAACTAGTTCTCAGTTAAACTGAGATCAGTGAAATTTCGTCTATACACTGGCTTGATTGAGAGAGAACTGGTAGGATCATCTGACTGAGCAGACTGATCATTCTAATCATAAAGTTATAATTAGAATAGCTTTTATAAATTTCCTCTTTCTCTGTGCATAAAAAGGACAACTATAATATCTGTGCCTTACTTCCCCAATATGTTAAATGGAGGTGCCTTCTCATATATTTTGTCATTGCAAAAATACAAGAAATAAGTTTTAAAGAGTTGTTCCAACATTTTAAAGTTTGGTTCTATGCTTAATGGCCAGATTTTTATGTCTTCCTCTCACCAGAAACAGTTGCATTGCCAAAAATTCCAAGTGCCCCATTTTGCACATAGAATATCAAGATTACCTTATAGTTAAAGCTTTGTTTACAGAATTGTTTCTTTATTTTGGAGAAATTAATGTCTTTTAACATTTTCAAAACACTCTAATATCGGAATTCAAGCGCTAATAATGCATTGGTGGCAGTAATAATAATTGCAGTTAACATTTACTGAATAGTTACTATGTGTCATCCATTGGGCTAAGTGTTTTTGCATGAATTTATTGATTTAGCAGTATTTACTAAGTGCCTACTATGTGCCAGGAACTGTTCTGGACACTTGGGATCAATTAATAAGCAAAAACTAAAATCACTGCTATCATAGCCCTTTTATTTATGAGGATGGTCAGGTAATAAGCATCCTATCTAATAAAAGAGAAACATGGTAATTAGCGTATGACCACTACCCTTCCCATTGGCTAATCAGGGCGATATGCAACTTAACTGCCAGCCAAGATGGCGGCCGGCAGCCAGGCAGCTTGAAACTAACATGAGGCTTGCTTGCTTCAGTGACGGAGGAAACCAATGTTCCCTGCCTGCCTTGCCGGCCACTGAGCCTGCAGTTTGGAACATTGTTACAAATATAGAAGCTAAATAAAACCCCAGAAACCTGCTTTCAGTGAGCCGGGATCTCAGAGCTGGAGTTATACATTGTTTCGATTATAGAACCCAAACAAACCAGATACCTGCTTTCAGCAGCAGAGGCCTCAGAGCTGGAGCCAGAGCTAAAGCTGGCCCAGAATAAAAAAAAAAAAAAAAAAAAAAAGAAAAAAAGAAAAAAAGGAGCAGTTGGGAGCTTCAGCCCTCAGCCCCTCACCCAGACTGGCCAGGCACCCCAGTGGGGACCCCCACCCTGAATGGTGTGTGACCAGCTGCAAACAGCCATCATCCCCTCACCCAGGCTGGCCAGGCACCCCAGTGGGGACCCCCACCCTGATCCAGGACACCCTTCAGGGCAAACCAGCTAGCCCCACCCATGCACCAGGCCACTATCCTATATAGTAAAAGGGTAAAATGCCTCCCAGCCCCGGATCAGCGGAGCCGCGAGGCCTCCCGGCACCGGGATCAGTGTGACAGGGGGCAGCGCGCCCGAACACCCTGATCGCCCTGCGGCTCTGTGTGTGACAGGGGGCGGGGCCACAATCTCCCTATCTGTCCTGCTCTGTTTGTGACAGGGGAAGGCGCCCCAACCTCCTGATCAGCCCTGCTCTGTGCCTGATACGGGGGAGCTCCCCAACCCCCTGATCGCCCTGTGGCTCTGTGTGTGACAGGGTGCGGTGCCCCAACACCCCCCCCCCCAACGGGCCCTGCTCTGTGTCTGACAGGGTAGAGCCATAACCTCCCCATCGGCCCTGCCCTGAGTGTGACAGTGGCGGCGCCCCAACCCCCAGATCGGCCCTGCTCTGTGGGTGATAGAGGGCGGCGCCCCAACCCCCCCCCCCACGGGCCCTGCTCTGTGTGTGATGGGGTAGAGCCATAACCTCCCCATCGGCCCTGCCCTGAGTGTGACAGTGGCAGCGCCGCAACCCCCTGATCGGCCCTGCTCTGTGCGTGACAGGGGGCAGCGCCCCAACCCCCGCATTGGCCCTGCTCTGTGGGTGACAGGGGGTGGCGCTGCAACCTCCCCATCGACCCTGCCTTGTGTGTGACAGGGGGCAGTGCCCCAACCCCCCAATCGGCCCTACCCTGAGTGTGACTGAGGGTGACATCGCAACCTCCCGATCTGCCCTGCTCTGTGCATGACGGGGTGGCACCCCAACTCCCCAATCAGCCCTGCTCTGAGCCCGACCAGGGGCTGCACCTAAGGATTGGGCCTGCCCTCTGCCACCCGGGAGCAGGCCTAAGCCAGCAGGTCATTATCTCCCGAGGGGTCCCAGACTGCGAGAAGGCACAGGCCAGGCTGAGGGTCCCCCCCTTCCTCCTGAGTGCACAAATTTTTGTGCACCAGGCCTCTATACTAATAAAAGGGTAATATGCTAATTAGACCAGACATCTTCTGGACGTCCTTCCAGACATCCTTCTGGACAAAGCCATGGTAATGGGGGCCAAGGGAGAGGCAGTTAGGGGCGATCAGGCCAGCAGGGGAGAGCAGTTAGGAGGATCAGGCCAGCAGGGGAGAGCAGTTAGGGGTCATCAGGCAGGCAGGCAGGTGAGCGGTTAGGAGCTAGTGGTCCTGGATTGTGAGAGAACTACTGCTGGTCATCCCCCGAGGGGTCCAGGATTGGAGAGGCTGCAGGCCGGCTTGAGACCCCTCCCCCCCATGTATGAATTTCGTGCACCAGGCCTCTAGTTAACAATAAGCATATTTTGGAAATAACCAAAATAAAGTGTATGGACCATAAGAAGATAGTAAGGTACGGAAAAAAAATAGAGCAAGGTAAGGGGAGTCAGGAGAGCCTAGTTGGGTTTGGGTGATGGAGATGGGTTGTGTTATTAATTAGGGTGTTCAAATGGAGATGGTTGCATTGGAGTTAACCATGCAGATATCTAAGAGGAGAGCATCTAGGCAAATGGAACAATCTGTGCAAACGCAATAAGATGGGACCATGTCTGGGGTATGCTGGATGGGATCAGGGAGAAGTAGATCTTGTCACTACAACAACACTATTTATAGATGAGGGAACTGAGACAAAGAAGTGGGACCACCTGCCACATTTACTACAAAATCAGGAGCCAGCAATAGCAAGAAGGTTTCAAACAGACTTACCTGCTTAGTTTTTTGTGACCCTCTGCAAAATATAAGATGAAAGGTCAGTAGTTGTGAAGTAGATGACTTCATTGAAAAACGGCTGTACTTCAATTTTCTGCAATTTCTAGTGCTTGTGATTTCATCAAAGTTTCTTCAATACATATGACTTATTTTTATTGTGAGATGTTTTAATATAAGGGTTTGGTGTTAGGGTAAGTCCAAAATTTAGTTTAGTTCTTCCAGTCTTTTCATACTGATCCTTTCTTAGAAACAGGATATATTCAAAATCATAATGACATGGTATGTTTTCATTAATTTTTAAGTACAGAAAGACACTCTCAGCGGTTCTCAACCTGTGGGTTGTGACCCCTTTGGCAGTCGAACGACCCATTCATAGGGGTCGCCTAAGACCATCCTGCATATCAGATCTATTTACATTACGATTCATAACAGTAGCAACATTACAGTTATGAAGTAGCAACGAAATAATTTTATGGTTGGGTCACAACATGAGGAACTGTATTTAAAGGGCCAGAAGGTTGAGAACCACTGCTAGATTGTAATATGATGATGACATATGTACATTACTTATGTACATGCTACTGATGATTAGAGTGAATCAATGTAATGATAGTTGCAGGTTAGTGGCCCATCTACATGCTACCCATACTTGGAATAAATCAATGCTTTAAAATAATAATTCGATACAGAAAAATATTTTGTTCTGTTTTTAAAAATTAAATTTATTGACGTAACACTGGTTAATAACATCATATAAATTTCAGGTGTATGAAATTATAATTTGGTACATTATACTCTATTGTGTGCTCACCATCCAAAGTCTAGTTTCCTTCCATGACCACATATCTGATCACCTTTACCCAGTTTGTCCTCCCTCCACCTATTTCCCTACAGTAACCACCATTCTGTTGTCTATATCTATTAGTTTGTAATTTCATTTGTTATTTTTTGTTTCATATTCCACATCATGCAGTTTTTGTTCTTTTCAAACTGACTTATTTCACCTAGCATAATACTTTCAAGATCCATCCATGTTGTCCCGAATGGCAATATTTAATCTTCTTTTATGGCTAAATAATATTCTGCATATTTACCAAATCATCTGTAGAGGGACACTTAGGTTGCTTCCATATCTTGGCTATTATAAATAATGCTGCAATGAACATAGGGGTATTTATATGTATATGAATTAGTGTTATCAGATTTTTCAGGTATGTATCCAGAAGAGAAAGTGCTGGATCACAAAAATTATTTCAATAAAAACAATCCTTTAAATAATAGAAAATCTAAGAAAAAATGTGTTTATGCTCAGTTTATCGATCTCCTAGCTCAATCATAGACTGCTTGCCACTCTATTTTCAAGTTAAGAGGGATTTGAAAGTCACAGTGAAAAGACACCATTAGGTGAAAAGATTTAATAGTTAATTTTTATACATGTTAGATTGATAGTTAAGAGAGCTATTATTTATTTTAAGGTCAATATTTTACTATATTGGGAATTCCATTTTACCTACTTATTCATATTGAATAGAATTAATAAAAATTTGTCTTTTATGACCTGTGAATTATTCAGCATTGACTTTGTATAGACTATTTAGAGAACAAAACTTCAATAGATTCTTTGTTTTTTTACATAATCTGTTCATCTGACAGTTAATAAAAATGTAAGAAATTATATCCTTGGTGTTCTTTAGTATTCCACAGGAAGAGTGAATGCATAAATCATGGTTATGTGGGGCTGATAATTTTAATTGTCTAGCACTAGCATGCTTTTGTCAAGTGGGGGCATCATTGGTCTTTTTTAAACAAGCTGTGTGGCAAGAATAATTTGCTTGTTAAACTTAAATGATATTAAGGATAAATAATTATTCTCCTTTCACCTTATTTTAGAGGGCCTCTATATTATGTCTATAGCCAATACTTGTAACTGATAGCAAGATTCAAAGTCCAGAAACATTTAGTAGTCTTCTTTTTAAGTTTTCAGTTGTATCAGTCTCTACAGTTACCATCACAAAATGTGGTTGTTACACAGTAAAAGAAAATGGCATTGTTTTAAGAATAATTAGAGTTTAGGTAAAAATCTTATTTTGTGGTCTAAGTTTGCTGTCATCATTGTTTTAAGTATATGAACAAGGAAAAGCCAAGTGTATGCTTCAAATTTAAAACACATGCATACAAGCATGTACTCCTAGGTGACTTAATATTTAAAAGTAGTTATAACTGATAATTAGAAGATATTTTGAGCAAATCCAAATTACATATTGTTGTGTTACTAACACCCGACTATTGATAATAACTCTAAATTTGTTTTGTCATCTTTAAATTTATGTAAGAATACATTTGATTATGATTATCATTCTGCTATCTACATTGAATATGATTACTATGTTTTGATCTCTCCATCACTAACAATTTGTGTCACAGTTAGACTTCCAAATACATTATTCTTTAGTCAAAAAAAGGAACTATATTTGTACATGATTGCATGTGGGCAAATTTTTTTTAGGGTGTGCAAGTTATACATATATTCATCCTGAAATGTTGAAATATTTTAATACAATGTTTCCACTAATCTTGCATACCTACATATTTGCCAGGTGAATGCCATAGGATAATAACTTATAATTCATGTTTCTTTCTTGGGGGTTACAGTTGCCTTGAATTGACAGTTTTGAAGGACCTAAACTTACATCAAAGGGTTCAAATGATCTAGAAAGGTCATTTAATATTAAATTTCTATTATAATCTTTTTCTTTTTTCTAGCCAAGTCCTATACCAAGTCCTATTTTGGGGCGAAAGCCAAATGCTAGTCAGTCACTGCTTGTATGGTGCAAAGAAGTTACGAAAAACTATCGGGGAGTAAAAATCACAAATTTTACTACATCCTGGAGAAATGGTTTATCTTTTTGTGCAATATTACACCACTTTAGACCGGATTTAATGTAAGTAAAAATTTTTCATTCCCTATAAATATTTTGTAAATAAAAGATAGCTTTAAAAAATAAAATAATTTTAACACGTGTCCTGAAATACTTGACTTCATATTTCTTTTTTATTACCTACACCTCTTCTTTTTGAAAGAAATGCATGGCACCCTAGCTGGTTTGGCATAGTAGATAAGAGTGTCAGCCTGTAGACTGAAGGATCCCAGTTACGGGCACATGCCCGGGTTGTGGGCTTTATCCCCAGTAGGGGGCGTGCAGGAAGCTGCAAATCTATGATTCTCTCCCATCATTGATGTTTCTGTCTCTCCCTCTCCCATCCTCTCTGAAATTAATAAAAATAAATTGTTTAAAAAAGAAAGAAATGCATGCCAGAAAAAAAAGTCCTTCCTTCTTGATATCTAAAAAATCTGTTTTTTAAAAAATTATTTTTCTTTTTAATCTCATACAAAGAACTTACTTTAAATTATTATAAAAATTGGGTTAGTGTTTAAACAATAAAGATTTTTTTAAAAAATTTAGAAAGAGAAGTAGATGAAAAAAGAAATTGGGTTAGTGTTAAAATTATATGACACAAAGAAACCTGTAGCTCTTTGTACATTGACAAGGTATTGCCTCATGGTTTGTTTGGTTGTCAAGGCTATTTGGTTGTCAAGGCTAGTCTCTGCTTCCCTGCCTTAACGTCTCTTATGGAAAGCTTCAGGCAATGAAACATGTAATCACTGTTTTTGTGTTTGTTTGTTTGTTTATTTTTATTCATTTCCCACATAATTAGCTTGTTGATTGAATTGCTGTGAAGTTGCTAGTTACTCTTGGGTATTATTGAGTGTCAAATTTTTAGATTCAGTTTGTTTTAAAAATAGCTGTTTTGTAAAATACTGTATATATCCTACTGTGCCATTTTCTCCCTCAGTGACTACAAGTCTCTGAATCCTCAAGATATTAAAGAGAACAACAAAAAGGTAAGAATTGCCAAGAAAAAAAAAAGTTGTGGTTTTGGCTTCTCTGTAGGCTTTTATTAATTTGGTGGAAGTGAGATTGTTTGCAGCTCTCAGAAGGTAGTCCCCTTCCTGCAGTTCAAATAGGATGCATGGCTTATTCTAGTTGGTTATGGCCTTTAAAGATCACGAGTGCCAGTCTGGTGTCAGATTATACTATGTGTATGAACTTCATTACCTGTTAAATATTTGTTAAACCATATTGCTTTTATTCAGAATTTAGCTTTTAAAAAGTGCACCCATAGTGGTTGTGCCATAAATTATTATGAGTTTAGAAAAATCTGTTGGGAGAGGATGAGGTCAGGAACCTAAAGCCAAAAAAGAATGCCTGTGTTCCTAGAAACAAAATGATATGAACATTGGTTTCTTTTTTTATTTTCTGGTAAACTGCAATTTTTCCCCACATGATTAATTAATATACTGAGCTCAGAGCTTCCCAATTGGTATCTGGGGGATATCGATTCTTTCAGCCATCAAGGTAGTTGTGCAAGGGCTAAATTGCTAGAGCCTTCCAGGGCCAGCTGAGTATGGCAGCAGGCTGACTTAACAACTTCGCTCAATAGCACAATATTACAGTCTGTGCACCTTGAAATGAAAAAACAGGGAATCATCTAACTCAACACACAGTAGTACTCAGTGTTATTGTTTTTGGGAGGTAGGGGTTGTGCTTAATTGAATTCTTCAACTGCTAAGTTAATGAAATGTATTGTCTCAGAACCGGAGTTCCTAACCTGGGGCTATGGACAGAACTCAGGGCATCTTTGAACATGGCTAGTGGAAAAAATATATTTTCCTCAAATTTTTAACTAAAAGTTAGCATTTCCTCCAATTATAAATTTAGGCAACAATCTACTGTAGGATCAGCCATGACTGAGACTTTATCACCTTTAGAATTTCAGATATTTTCATGTCACTGTACAGCTGTAAATATCTACCAATACCTTTTAAGCTCATCATTTCTTCAAAATTACAGTAGTTAATGCATTTATAAAAGCACATATATTACTGTTTCTCAAACTGAATTTTGCTAATATTTTCATAGTTTTATTTTTAAATATAATTGGCTTCTTTTGTAATTCCTATGTATTTTATACATGTAAAACATTATTCTGAGAAGGGATTCATTGCCAAAAGAATTCATGGGATAAAGTGATTAATAATTATTTAGATTATTAAAACCACCAGTAATAAAATGTCTGTAAAGGAGACTTTGATAGAAGTTCAATTAACTAAGTCAAAATATTTTTTTTTACTTTTATTGCTCTCTAATACCAAAAATTTGTATTACTGTTAAAAAATTCTTATTTATTTGCAAATGTATTGTTATTATGTTGGCCATAAGGAAATACATTTAAAAACTGTCCATTTTTAATTGAAATATGTTACCCAAGAAAATCTAATCTTAAAAAAACAATATGATTTTCTTTATAGAAATCACCTTTATGGTGGGCATGCTGCAAAGTAAGTCATTCTCATAAAATATTTTCTGTATAATTTTAGAGAGCTTATATCTATTGTATAATTTTAGAGAACTTGTTTTTCATCGATTAAATTATATCTTTAGATGTGACAGTTCTTTACTTGCGTTTTTGCATTTGAATAAAATATTAAGCTAATTTAAATGCAGATAGAAGCATTATAAATCATTATTTTTATTAAGTGAAGCTTTCAGGTTACTGTTTAAAATTTTGAAAAGGAAACGTTTTTATCTAAATAATTTTTAAGAGTATGCGAACTCATTAAGGCTTAAGCCACTCTTCTTTACATTATTTTTTTCAGGAACTTAATAATGATGAGCATACCTTGGATTTACACATTATGACATAAAGGAGAATATCCTATTAAATTTTTTCTCAATTAGATCTTTCAGGGCAGATAATCATGTCTTGAAAGGATTTTAATTTTAATGATCCTATTCATTGCATGATTCAAATAGTTGTTGTTATACAGTCTTTTCTTTTCATCACTTTGCAACTTCTTACCTAATATCTACATTGAGTATCAGTTGCTACCTGCAGATTTATTTCCGGCTTCACACAGTTCTTCCTGATAACCCCATCTGCCCTTGATTGAACTTAAAGCAGCAGGAGAAACAATGCCTATGTTTTAAGTTCCATACAGATGTATAACATAACTAGCAATGATTCCTCCTTACCAATTAAGTAATATCTAGGACCGAATAAAACAATTTTCTCTCAAATACCTCTTTTTTCTCCCCACACTAATAGCTAAAAAGATAGTAGGTGGTTGACCATAGCAGAAGAGGTTAACCTATGGGAAAATTCCTTTAAAAGTCTTGACCTCGCTTATAAGAAACCTGGTTTGTCTTTAAATGTTTTTCTTTAGTGCAATTAGTGTGCATAAAATGAAATGCTACATGAAGCAGAACACCAGCAGGAGATTCCCCACAAGGAAGCTAATCATTTTTCCCAGGTCTGTAAAAAGTGCTGAATAAAAAAGGTATTTACCTGTGACATCTGATCTTAACCAATATGTCAGTGTTTTAGATAATTGGGAAATGTTTAGAATACTGCTTGTGGTGCTTTTCCTGATGGTCTGCAATTGATGCCTGTTAATCTAGTTGTCAAGACACATAAGGAGGAAAATGACTTTAATTTTCCTAAAACATGTAAAGTAACAAACAGGCCTAAACATGCACACCAACTGAGACATTCTCTCAAGTAAATATTTTGAGGTACCTATATTATGAAATATAGGGCTATGAAAATTGAAGTGGTTTTAATATCGCAGTTTCCTTTTCCTTTTCTTTCTAACGTATTCCATAACATTTATTAAACTACTGGAAGAATACAAAAAAGACAAGGATTAAGTTCAAAGGTAGTGATGCACTTTAACACGTAAGTGCAAAAGACTGATTTCTTCTTGTTACATGATTTCCTAATGTGTTGGTTTTTTTTAAGAAAAACTTTGAGTTATGATCCTACATCTTGGTTGTTACAAAGATAGGTATTTTATATCCCAAAGTAAGAATATAACTAAAGGATCTTTACTTTCTCCAAGAATATGTCTAAACCTTAAACCATATTATTAATGCTTCCTAGCAACGCAATGCTGTTTTCAAGGGTTAGGTCAGGATACTAATAATTAATTGTAAATTGAGAAACAGCTTTGATTCTTCAAAACTAGAAAAACCTGAAATGCCACAGTCACTTAAAGGCTAACAAAAATAATACAGTGCCGCCTCACATCTTCAACTACTCAAAACATTTTATTCTTTCCAAAATGGATGAAGTGAAATTAAGTCCCTCTTTTAATTATGAAAATCAATTTCAATTGGGCATTTAAAAAGTTGCTATGTTTGTAGACTTGTTTTATACTAGGTAATCTAGAAATTAGTTCTTTTGGAGTATCCAGCTGTATTTATTCTTCATGAGTCACTTCAGTTACATGACCATGGAAAAGAGAGTTTGATAGGAATGATAAAGTCCAAATGAACTATTTCTTATAACTTAATTCCTTATCTTAAAAAATAAATTCTAAGGGTTTTTTTGTTTGTTTTAACTCTCTTTTTTTGCTTATTTTCTTTATTGGAAAATAAAATAAGATGCAGATAGAACCACATTCCATTTGATATTAAGGAAATTTCTCTGGGATCTACCCCACTTTTACAAATTTATGACTTGGAATTTTGTTTTGCTCATGTAGTTGTCATGTACCCTCCAACAACAAAAATCCACTAAAATTATGCTGCTTGTTTTTTTATGGTAACTTAATTTTATTCATTTTTTAAACTTAATTTTGATATTTAATTTACATATAACATTATATTAGTTTCAGGTGTACAACATGTTTCAATTTTGAATCACTGTGAAACATTCCCCACATTAAGTTTAATTAACATTCGTTGTTTTTTGTTTGTTTGTTTGGGGTTTTTTTTGCTGTTTTTAAAATGTATGGAATATCTGAACTGTTCAATATATCTTTTGTTTTTCCTTCCTTTGAAGGCATATGATGGATTTGCCAGCATAGGAATTTCCCGCTTATTGGAACCTTCTGACATGGTCTTATTAGCAATTCCTGACAAACTGACTGTTATGACTTATCTCTATCAAATAAGGGCACATTTCAGTGGCCAAGAACTAAATGTTGTTCAGATAGAGGAAAACAGCAGTAAAAGTACATATAAAGTTGGAAACTATGAAACAGATACAAACAGTTCTGTTGATCAAGAAAAATTCTATGCAGAGCTTAGTGATTTGAAACAGGAACCTGAACTGCAGCAGCCTACCAGCACAGCCGTAGACTTCTTATCACAGGACGATTCTGTATTTGTAAATGATAGTGGGGTTGGAGAGTCAGAAAGTGAACATCAGACTCCTGATGATCATCTTAGTCCAAGCACAGCCTCCCCTTACTGTCGCAGGACTAAAAGTGACACAGAACCCCAAAAGTCCCAACAGAGCTCTGGAAGGACTTCAGGTTCCGATGACCCAGGAATATGTTACAGTACGGATTCAACTCACGCGCAAGTTTTGTTAGGCAAGAAGAGACTATTGAAAGCTGAGACTTTAGAATTAAGTGATTTATATGTTTGTGATAAAAAGAAGGATGTGTCTCCACCCTTTATTTGTGAGGTGACAGGTGAGCCAAAGCTTCAGACTCTGGACATCAGTAGTAACTTGGAGCAAGAAAAATTAGAGAATTCTAGACCCTTAGAATGCAGAACAGATCCTGAATCACCTATCAAAAAAACAAGTTTATCTCCCACATCTAAACTTGGATACTCATACAATAGAGATGCAGATCTTGTGAAGAAAAAGCATGGTTCCCTGAGGCAGACAGAGTCTGATCCAGATGCAGATAGACCCACTTTAAATCATTCAGATCATTCTGCAAAAACAGTCCAGGTGAGTTGGAATGATGAATACATATATTTAGTTCATAGTTATTCTTTTTTTTTCTTTTTGTATTCATAAAATACTTTAAAATGTTAAAAATGATTAAAGGTGGCCCTGATTGGTTTGGCTCGGTGGATAGAGCGTTGGCCTGCAGACACAAGGGCCCCAGGTACGATTCCGGTCAAGGGCATGTACCTTGGTTGTGGGCACATCCCCAGTGGGGGGTGTGCAAGAGGCAGCTGATCGATGTTTCTCTCTCATCAATGTTTCTCATCGGTGTTTCTAACTCTCTATCCCTCTCCCTTCCTCTCTGTAAAAAATCAATAAAATATAAAAAAAAATGATTAAAGGTGAAGTGTAATTCCCATTATATAAAAAAACTGAATATACCTGCTCTTCATTTAAAATTTATGATACAATATTTTAAGCCTAAAAATAAATTCCAATTTCAACATTGAAGGATAAATAATGTCATCCTCTCTTTTCTTTTTAAATATGGTTTTATTGCTTTTAGAGACAGAGGAAGAGAGAGGGAGAGAGAGAAAGAAACATTGATCCCTGCCTCCTGCAAGCCCCCAAATGAGGATGGAGCTGCAACCCAGGCTTGTGCCCTGATGGGGAATCAATCAATGACCACTCAGAGTGTATGGAACAACGCTCAACCAACTGAGCCACACCAGCCAAGGCTGTCAACTTATCTTTTTTCATATTTATTCATTCATTTGAGAGAGAGAGAGAGAGAGAGAGAGAGAAACATCGATTTGTTGTTCCACTTACTTATGTATTCATTGGTTGCTTCTTGTATGTGCCCTGATCAGATAGCAAACCCACCTTAGCATATCAGGACAACGCTCTAACCCGCTGAGCTACTTGGCCAGGGCCGAATATCAACTTTCAAATCAAAGTATTATTAACCTATAAAAGCAGAATATCTTACTGTAAGAAAAATTAAAAGATGTTTCAGTATTTCATTTAGTAACAATATCATTCTGAAATGTATAAAGACAAGTTAAATATTTACCATTTAAAGCATTTTCTTCAAATGTTTCAGTTGCATTATAATTGATCTTTTCAATCCCATCATTACTTGTAGATAAAAATTCCAGTGGCATCCAGCTTCTCCTCATGAGAAAATAATGATACAGATTTGACCTTACGATATTGACTGTATTTAATTGAATCTATAATACCGTCAATTATAATATATATCATTGTTTTATGAACCACAAAAAAGAAAAACACTGCCAATAAACTATGATACATGTTTTTCTTATCACATAGAATTTTTATTTTATACCTGTTGAAAGTTCTTTTAGATTTATTTAGGCATATAATGTTCCTTAATCAGATAACACATATATATAAAAAGGAAATTTTAAGCAAAATAAATTAAGGTATAATAAATTTAGAATTAGAATTTAGAATCCAGCTCTTCTGAATCATTTTTTGATATAAAGCTTTGGGCGTTCCTGTTTTCCTGCAGTGTTATCCTCTGTGCCTTCAGAAGTATTACATTACAGCAGTGTTTCTCAAAAGTATGATCAGTGACCACTGATATTCTCCAAGATTCTTTCAGAGAGCCCCAAAGTTGAAACTATTTTCACAATAATACTAGAACATTATTTACCTTTTTCACTTCCATTCTCTCACAGTGTACAGTGGTATTTTCTGGAGACTACATAATTTGTGATATCTCAACAAATCAAATATAGAAGTATATAATAGAAAATATAAAAATATAATGGCATTCTCATTTCTTGAAGTTTTTATTAGACTACTAGAGGCCCAGTGCATGAATTCGTGCATGGGTGGAGTCTGGCCAGCCCACCCCAATGGAGGCCAATGTGGGGCTGGGCCAGCCAGGGGGTGGGGGGTTGATGGGGGCCCAGATCAGGCTGATTGGCTGCCGCAGTGTGCATCATAGCCACCAGTCATTCTGGTCTTTCCGCCGTTACAGTCACTGGGCTTTTTTATGTATAGATTTTATTAGAATAACATCTAATGGGTTTATTATAGCTGTTTCTAAAAGAATAAATCAGCAACTATTTTTAAAATTTCTTCGTTTTAATTTTTTAAATGACAAATATCAATAGGTATAACCTACATAAGCAAAAGCTTTTTGGGATTCTCTATAATTTTTAAGCATATATAGGGATTATGAAACCAAAAGTTTGAAAACCTCTGAATTACAGCATTTCTCCACAGTTGTCTCTAGATTTTTCTTTTCAGTAATACTCATTGATAATAGCACTTTCTTGATCTTATTGGAAGGCCCCAACAAAAGATTTTTAGATAATAACCTGGAGTTAATTTCCATTCTCTGAAGTAGTTGTTAACTGAAACATCAAGGAATTGCAGTCATATCACCAAAAATATCAAATAGATACATATGTAGGCATTAATGACTGTTATCTTAACTACCACTTGTATAGCAGAGATGCCATCCATTTTAACTTTTCAGAGGTGTTAAGGAAAAATGTGCCTCTTAGGATCAAAGAAATATAGTAGTAGTTAACAAAGCAAGCCCTGTTCTCCTAATCAAAATTTTCAAATCAAAGGTTTTAAGTACACGAACTTTCAGGACAAAAGAGCCTTCAGGACATCATAATGTCCATACATAGTAGATAATCAACAAACATCAAGTGATTGACAATTGCAGAATTCGGTGAGCCTAAGTTCTAATATCGAATATAGGTTTTTCTTTCACCCCTAATTTTTTTTTATCCTCACCCAAGGATATGTTTATTGATTTTTGGAGGGAGGGAGGGAGGGAGGGAGGGAGGGAGGGAGGGAGGGAGAGGTGGGGGGTGGGGGGGGACAGAGAGAGAAGAGCACCGGTGTGAGAGAGAAACACTGCTGATTGGTTGCCACCTGTACACACCCCAATGAGGGATTGAACCCAAAACTTAGATATGTGCCCTGACCCAGAATCAAACCTGTAACCTTTTGGTGCATGGGACAACGCTCCAACCAACTGAGCCATCCGGCCAGAGCTTTAATTTTGATTGTTAGGGTAAATAGGTTTAGTTAAATATAGAAATTAATTAATGTTTAGAATTTTAAATTACTCTGGACTGAGAATCACTAAACCAGGATTCTCATTTTCGCATTGCCAATGATTAACATGTTAGTAACATGTTAACTGTTAACTAGCCATTTAAATTCTGTAAATCTTATTTTCCATATATGTAAAATGAAATTATCTCTGAGAGCCCTTTTAGCCATAAAATTCTATCATGCTGTGATTTTATTCAGATGACTGAAGTCATGTACAGTAAATCCATAGGATGATAGAAGTAGCAACTATTTACAACTCTATATATGTTTGTTTATTGGCCATTAGTTTATTGGTCAAAATTTTATTTAGGATAAATTTAAATTATCTTGGCAAAAGTATTGCCTGGCACTAAATAGTTTTAATATGAATGTTGATGCTTCATAGATTTTGTTTTTGTTGTTTAACTTTTCAGAGATGGTGTTTTGGGGTTTGGTGTGTGTGTGTGTTTTATATAGCAGCTAAATTCTGAACACCTAAAAATGTTTTTCTTTTTCTTTTTTGTACTGTGTTTCATCAGTTTTAAGATATGCATCTTTTTATAATTCTCTGAAATCAAGATGTTACTTATAATAAATAGTATGTTAGAGTTTGACAGTGTTCTTTCTTAGTAGTTCATAAAATAATGGTGAATCTAATAATGGTATTAAATTAGAGGAAATTTGATAATATAGTATGACTACAGAGACTTGGCAAAGTCATAATGTTGCACATTTGAGTGCTCATACATGTGATTACCATTGTATATCTTACACATTTCTTAAATTTACAACTAAGGAGGTAAGTGATTGAATCCTATTTTATATATGGAAAATGGGGGTTTACAGAGTTGCCTAAGATCATATAATAAGCACTAATGTTCAGACTGGAACCCAACCTTATCTTGCTCCAAAGTCTATGCTCATAAATTTTATGGTCACAATATCTCATTTTTTTTTACGATGATAGCACTAAGAATAATCATATTTCATATGTAAAGCAGATAGCTTTACTGAAAGCCAATTTAGCAATGCACATTAAGTTGCATAAAATGTTAATCTCATAAATTCTACCTCCAGGAATTTTTCCTAAGGAGATATTCAGAACTGTACATAAGAATTTACTACAAGTCCCTGGCCAGGTGGCTCATTTGATTAGAGGATCATCCCATACACCTAAAGGTTGTGGATTTGATTCCCAGTCAGGACATATACCTAAGTTTCAGTTCAATCCCTGGTTGGGGATATGGGAGGCAACCAATTAATATTTCTCACATCAATGTTTCTCTCTCTCTCTCTCTCTCTCTCTCTCTCTCTCTCTCTCTCTCTCTTTCTTTCTCTCTCCCCCTCTCTCTCCCCCCTCCCTCCCTCTTTCTTTCTCTCTCCCCTTTCCTCTGTTTCTAAAATCAATAAATATGAGGATTAAAAAATAAACTACAAGGTACAAAGCCATAGTAATCAAAATAACGTGGTACTGGGATAAAAACAGACATATAGATCAATGGAACAGAATAGAGAGCCCAATGGGGTAAAGATAGTCTATTCAATAAAAAGTGTGGGAAACTTGGATGGCCAACATGCAAAATAATGAAATTTGATCATCTTACACCATACACAAGAGTAAACTCAAAATGGATTAAAGACTTAAATGTTAGACTCGAAACCATAAAAATTCTAAAAGAAAACATAGGCAATAAAATCTCCAACATTTCTCTTTGGGATATTTTTTTCTGATATATCACCTCAGACATGGGAAACAAAAGAAAAAAAACACAAATGGGACTTTATCAAATGAAAACATTTTTGCACAGCAAAGGGAACCATTAACAAAACAAAAAGACAACCCACTGAATGAGAACATATTCATCAATACATCTGATAAAGGCTTAATATCCAGAATTTATAAGGAACTTATAAAACTCTCAATATAAATAAAAGAACAAAACAAAACAAAAAAACACAAAAATCCAATTAAGAAGTGGGCAAAGAACCTGAATAGACACTTCTCCAAAAAAGGGCATACAGATGGCCAATAGTCATATGAAAGGATGTTCTACATCACTGATCATCAGAGAAATGGAAATTAAAACCACAATGAGATATCACCTCACACCTGTCAGAATGGCTGTCATCAATAAGTCAACAAACAACAAGCGTTTGTGAGAATATAGAGAAAAGGGAGTCCTCATGCACTGTTGGTGGGACTGCAGATTAGTGCAACCACTGTGGAAAGCAATATGGAATTACCTCAACAAATTAAAAGTGGGACTAACTGCCTTATGACCCAGCAATTCCACTTCTGGAAACATATCCAAAGAAATCTGAAACACTAATTGGAAAGAATATATGCACCTCTATGTTCATTGCATCCATATTGTAGCATTATTTATAACTAGAGGCCCAGTGCATGAAATTTGTGCACAGGTAGGGTCCCTAGCGGCTTCCGGCCAGGGCCTCCCTTCTCCGGGCTGCCTGCTGCTGCCGCCAACCAGGGGGGCTAGGGGGGAGGCAGCCTGCCCCACTCCCTGGTCGAACACCCGGTCGAGGAGACAATTTGCATATTAGGCTTTTATTATATAGGAAGGATAGCCAAGATTTGGAAGCAACCCAAGTGCCCATCAGTAGATGAGAGGATAAAAAAAGCCTGTGGTACATTTACACAATAGAATACTACTCAGCCATAAAAAAGAAGGAAATCTTACCTTTTATAACAGCTTGGATGGACCTGGAGAGTATTATGCTAAGTGAAATAAACTCGTCAGAGAAAGACAAGTACCATATGATTTCACGTACATTTGGAATCTAATGAACAAAATAAACTAATCAACAAAACAGAATCAGTCTCATAGAGAACAGAGTGACAGATGTCAGAGGGGTGGGGGTTGGGCCCTGGATAAGGGTGAAGGGACTAGGAATAAAAAGAAAGACTCATAGACCCAGACAACAGTATGGTGATTTCCAGAAGGAAAAGGGCGGTAGGGGGAGGTAGAAGAGGGTAAAAGGAGAGTTAGAGACATAATACAATATACAGATGATGTATTGTAGAAGTGTATACCTGAAAGTTATATAATTTTATTAACCAATGTCACCCCAATAAATTCAATTTAAAAAAGAATTTATGGATAAAGATGTTCATAAAAGCATGTTTATGATAGTGAAAAATATAAACAACCTATATATGCAATAAGATGAGTTAAATAAAATATGAAGCATTTATGTTAATAGATTACTAGACCATTTAAAACTGTTTTCATGTCACCAGACATAGTTACTAAAAATTTTGTTTCTTGTAATTAGAGTTTTAAGATTTATTCACCATGCTCTATATTACATTTCCCTGACTTATTTATTTTATACCTGGTAGTTTGTACTTTTTTGACCATGTGGCTGTCCAGTTTTCCCAAAACTTATTTATTGAAGAGACTATCCATTTGCATAGGTTCATTTCTGAGCTCCCTGTTTTGTTTCATTGATCTGTGTTTCTGTTTTTATGCCAGTACCGTACTGCTCTGATTACTATAGCATTATAATACTAGTATAGTTTGAAATCAGGGAGCGTGATGCCTCCAATTTTATTTTTACTTTTATATATTTTCTAAAATTTCTATAATTAATATAAATTGCATTTATAATCAGAAAAAAATTGTATTTTTGTGTTTTAAACACGAAAGCAATTTTTTGCTACACCCGTGTAGCTGATTGAAATCCCTAAAGGACTATAGAATCATATGTAGAGCTTGTGGGATCTTAAAGATGATCTCCCCTTTTTTTAAGATGAGAGATTTTTTAAAATATAATAATAGTTAACATTTATCCAATCGTCAGTATATTATTCTACTTCACTTAATCTTTATAGTATACTTAATGAGAGTTGGTCTGTTTTTATTCCCACTTTATAAAATGAGGAAATGGAGAGTTAGACAGTTTGATTAACTTGCCCACAATTAAGTGATGGAACTGATATTTGACTCCAGAGTTCTTAAATATCATGTAATGGAATACAGTATAGTTTTTAAGTGACCTGTTCAGTGTTAAATTGTGTATCAGGATTAACAGCCTGATATTTAGACTGCAAATTCAGTGTTCATTTCACTAATTCTTTCTGTTTAGAGAAAAGTGTTGATTTGTAACCATTTTAAATGCAGTGACCAATTTTATTCTATTATGTCTTATGAACATGAACTTAAAATCCTCTTAAAACCTTGGTTGATAAAAATGTCCTGGAATTAATAGTGTTGGTGGTTCACAACGTTGTGAATATACTAAAAACCACTGACTTGTACAGTTTTTAAAAAATTCTTCCTTGCTTAAGATTACAGAAAAAAGCTTTTAAATTGTTCTATTAAAATATAAAGAGACCCAAAAATGATATACACAGGAAATTTATAATGAAGTTTTATATGACACCAAATAAAATAATAGGCTTACTGTTTATCACCTCTTCCTTGACTATGAAGGATACCTATGACTGAAGCAACACTATTATTTTGACAGGTTGTATAACCATTGATTAGTTTAGAAATGTAGAATACATGCTTTTGGGGTTTTGTTTGTTTATTTTTGAGGCTTCTAATTCTGTATCTTTGCTTTTAAGCAACGAATGTTATCTCGACAAGAAGAACTTAAAGAAAGAGCAAGAGTTCTGCTTGAGCAAGCGAGAAGAGATGCAGCTTTAAAGGCAGGGAATAAGCAGAATACCAACTCAGCCACAGCACTCTGCAACAGGCAGCTAAGTGATGTGAGGATCATTGTTTTAAAAATACCATAAGTTGTTCGTTGTAATCATGGGGTTGAGGGTACTAATTTATTTATATTTTTGCTAAATTACTTTTCTACATACTTTGTATATTGTGGGTATATGTTACACTGTTGAACTTACAAAATCATACTTGGAGGAGCATGTTGTGATGATTTCTACACAGTAGTGTTAGCTATGAGGAAAAGTAAGATCCTGGAATATAATTTCTGCACATACATGAATAATTTATTTTTTCAATAATATACGTTTATAATTTAGTTGTACTTTGTTTAAGATTGTATTTTTGTCCATGGAAGTTAATTTTGTTGAAAATACTAGAATTTAATAATTATGCCTATCATTTATTGAATACCTAGCAAATATTCCAGGTTCTATCATGGATGTTTTACATAATTTTTATTTTACTTAACCCATGAAGAAGATTTTCAAGCTACTTTCCAGATTAAAAAAAACCTAAGGCTCATAGATAGGTAAGCAAGATTGCAGAGTCAGTAAATGATTTGAACCTCAGCCTCATCAGACTTCATAATCAAAATGTTTTTTCCTATCATATACTGCCATCCCTGTTAAATCACATTTTTTATATAGTTTTTTGTAGTGCTTCACAGATAATAACATATAGTAATAGAAGCCCTTAGACTTGGGGACATAAACCTCTTCATGAGTGTGAAAACCATGATGACAACTCTGCCCTACCAGCAAACTCACATATACATAAAACTGCATCATCTTTTTTTTAATTAATATTTTTTAGAGCAGTTTTTGTTTTACAGGAGAATTGAGGGGAAGGTACATATTTCCCATAATTCCCTATACCAGGGGTGGGCAAACTTTTTGACTCAAGGGCCACAATGGGTTCTTAAACTGGACCGGAGGGCCGGAACAAAAGCATGGATGGAGTGTTTGTGTGAACTAATACAAATTTAAAGTAAACATCAACACTAATAAAAGAGAAAAATGGTAATTGGCGTACGAGCTACCCTTTTCATTGGCTAATCAGGGCTATATGCAAATTAACTGCCAACTATGATTGGCAGTTAACTGACAACAAGATGGCGGCTAATTTGCATATGTAGGCACAATGCAGGGAGGCGAAAGGGAAAGCAGGAAGAAGGCCCCTGCCACTGACAGTGATCGGAAACCCAGGGGGGAGCTAAGAGCTGGGGGGCAGGGCAAAGGCGGCCCTGGGGCCGCCTTTGCCCTGCCCCCCAGCCATGATCGGAGAATCAGGTGCCTTTTCCACCCTGGCCAGTGATAGCAGGAAGTAGGGGTGGAGCCAGCGATGGGAGCTGGGCACGGTCGAAGCTGGCAGTCCCAGGAGCTAGGGGCCCCTTGCCTGGGCCTAAAGCGAAGCCCACGATCGCGAGGCCGCTGCAGCTGTGGGTCCCCGCTGCCCGGGCCAGACGCCTCAGCCAGAGGCATCCTGCAAAGGCAGGGGCGGAGATCGCGCCCCCCCCCCCCCCCTGCTGCCACTGCAGGTCCCCGCTGCCCGGGCCGGACACCTAGGCCAGAGGCGTCAGGCCTGGGCAAGGGGCCGATCCTGCAATTGGAGGGTGATGGGGGTCAACGCCTGAGGGCTCCCAGTATGTGAGAGGGGGCAGGCTGGGCTGAGGGACACTCCCCCCCCCCCACACACACACACACCCAGTGCACGAATTTCGTGCACCAGGCCCCTAGTCATTACATAAAAGGGTACGGTCTTTTTTTTTTTTAGTTTTATTCATTTCAAACAGGCCGGATCCAGCCCGCGGGCCGTAGTTTGCCCACGGCTGCCCTATACCCACACATGCACAGCCTCCCAATTAACAATATCCTCCACCACAATGACACATTTTTTTACAACTGATGAACCTACATTAACACATTATAGTCACTCAAAGTCCATAGTTTACATTTCAGCTTGCACTTGGGTGTTGTACATTTTATGAGTTGGAAAAATATATAATGACATGCATCCATTATTAGAGTATACAAAGTATTTTCATTTCTCCAAAAATCCTGTGTTCCACATATTCAGCTCTCTCCCCATTCCCAGTCCCTGGCAAACTGATAATTTTACTATTTTGCCTTTTGCAGAATGTTTTAGTTGTAACCACACAGTATGTAGCCTTTTCTTGTTTTCTTTCACTTAGCAATATGTATTTGAGGTTCTTCCATGTCTTTTCAAGGCTTGATAGCTTATTTCTTTTTAGTGTTGAATAATATTTCACTGTTTGAATGTACCATGGTTTATCCGTTCACCTACTGGAAAACATCTTGGTTGCTTCCAAGTTTTAGCAATTGTGAATAAAGATGCTGTAATCATCCACACGTAGATTTTGTATAGATAAAAGTTTTCAACAACTTGGAGTACACACCAGGTAGCACAATTGCTGGATCGTATGGTAAAAGTATGTTTACTTTTGTAAGAAATCACCAAACTATCTTCCAAAGTGACTACCATTTTGCATTCCTACCAGTAATGGATGAGAGTTCAACTACACATCCTTGCCAGCATTTAGCGTTGTCAGTATTCCAATTTTGGCCATTCTAATAGATGTATAGTTGTATCTCACTGGTGTTTTTTTTTTTCTCCCTGCTAACATGTGATGTGCAGCATCGTTTGATATGCTTACTGGCCATCTGTACATCTTCATTGGAAGAGGTGTCTCTTACGGTCATTGGCCTATTTTTTATTTATTTATTTATTTATTTATTTATTTATTTATTTATTTATTTTTACAGAGAGGAAGTGAGAGGGGATAGAGAGTTAGAAACCTCAATGAGAGAGAAACATCGATCAGCTGCCTCCTCCACACCCCTTACTGGGGATGTGCCCACAACCAAGGTACATGCCCTTGACCGGAATCAAACCTGGGACCATTCAGTCCGCAGGCCGATGCTCTATCCACTGAGCCAAACCGGTTATGCAGTGGTTCTCAACCATCTGGTCCTTTAAATACAGTTCCTCATGTTGTGACCCAACCATAAAATTTTCGTTGCTACTTCATAACTGTAATGTTGCTACTGTTATGAATCGTAATGTAAATATCTGATATGCAGGATGGTCTTAGGCGACCCCTGTGAAAGGGTCCTTCAACCGCCAGTCGGGTCGCGACCCACAGGTTGATAACTGCTGGGTTAGGGCAATTTTGGCCCATTTTAAATTAAAGTTGTTTATTTTCTTACTGTTGAGTTCTAACAATTCATTGTATATTTTAGATAACAATTTTTTTAAATCAGATGTGTCTTTTGCATATATTTTCTCTCTGTCTGTGGTTTGTTTTCTCATTCTCTCCACTTAGTCTTTTGCAGAGCAGAAGTGTTTTTAATTTCATGAAATCCAGCTTTTTCCTTTATGGGTCATGCCTTTGATGTTGTTGTATGTAAAAAGACATCATATAACTCCTATATTGTCTTCTAGGAATTTTATAGAGTTTTGTGTTTTAGATTTAGGTTCACAGTCCATTTTGATAGAGTTTTGTGATGGGCGTAAGATCTGTGTCTAGATTTATATTTTTGCATGTAGATATCCAATTGTTTCAGCACCAGTTGTTGAAAACTGTCTTTGCTCTATTGTGTTGCTTTTGCTCCTTTGTCAAAGGTCAGTTGACTGTATTTGTGGGGTTTATTTCAGGGCTTTCTATACTGTTCCACTGATCTTTCTGTTCTCTTGCCAATGCCATACTGTCTTGATTACTCTAGCTTTGTGGTTAGTTTTAAAGTCAGTAGTGTCAGTCCTCCCACTTTGTTCTTCTCCCTCAGTATTGTGTTTGCTCTTCTTGGCCTTTTTCCTCTCTATATAAACTTTAGGATCAGTTTGCCAATAGCCACAAAATAACTCTTTGGATTTTCATTGAGATTGCATTGAATCTATCAATCAAGTTGGAAAAAAATCATATCTTTACAATATTGGGTGTATCTACCCATTAACATAGAATCTCTCTCCATTTGTTTAGTTCTTTTATTTCATTACCAGAGTTCTTCATATTGATCTTGTACATATTTTGTTAGGTTTATACCTAATCATTTAATTTTGGGGGGTGTAATGTAAACGATGTGTTTTTAATTTCCAATTCGATTTGTTCATTGCTGTCATATGGGAATGCAATTGTCTTGTATAATAACCTTGTGTCCTACAACCTTGCTATAATTGCTTATTAGTTCCAGAAAAGTTTTTCTTTATTATTTTTTTTCAGTTTCTACATAGACAATCATGTCATCTATGAGTAAAGACAGTTTTATTTCTTCCTTCCCATGCATATTTTTTAAAATACCTTTCCGATATCAACTTAATAACCTCTGACTTCAAGCATCATTTTTCAGACTTCAAGTCATTATACATTAACATGATATAAAATCAGTGTAGTGAGCCACAATAATTATTTTTTAATATAAAGGAATATAATAGAATGGAATAGAAAATATCAGAATTCATCACACATAGTAAGTATAGTATTTTTGTGTGAAATGTTTTAATTCTGTGGATGTGTGGTTATCACATATATATGTTTTACATATGTGATATAAAATATATTAATTGTGGGTCATGTTAAAAATGTTTGAGAAACACTCATCTAGAGGGCCTTTTTTTATGGAAAAAAATTTTGTAGCCTTTATACCAACTTTTTTCATTTCCATCTTTTACATCATCAATTCGTTGATTCAGATATTTGCCAGACATTAATTGAGTGCCTGAACTGAGTATATTCAGAGTAAGGAAAAGGACTTCCCTCATGGAGTTTATATTCTGGTGGGAAGAGACCGATAATAATAAGTATATAACTACAGAGTTTGAAAGCTGCATGATCTAGTAAAGGATAATTTGAGTAAGTTGAGCTTGAGTGATTTGGGAAGGGGACATTTAAACTAAGATTTGATGGGTGAGAAGGTTCACCATCCAAATGAATAGGCACAGAAAGAATATTCTTTCTAAAAAGGAAGTTATTTTGTTTGTTGATAGCATATTTGTGATAAGCTTTGTTTTATAATTCTTTCAGGTCTATGGAAGACTTACAGCTTTATGTTTTTCAACTATTGATTCAAAATTCAGAATACCTGAGATTCAAACCATCTGTCTGTCAAGTAGATTTTTAAAAATTACTTTGCCTGTATGCAAAATTTACATATACTGATAATCATCATCTAATGTTTATTGAGCATTGTACTGTGCGTCAGCCAGGGTTCGAGTGCTTTCACATGGGTTTTCTCATTCAATCTCTACAACAATTGTATAAGTTAAGTATTTTCCCTGTTTTACAATTGAGAAAACTGCCACACAAATTAATGAATTGCCCATAGTCGCACAGCTAAGAGAGCCAAGAATTAAACCTAAACAATTTGACTTCAGAGATTATATTTTAAAAGCATCGTGCTATATTTCTTATTTATTTTTCTGCTATCCTTATAAAGTAGGGCTACAAATTGTTTTTTATCATTGTAGAGAGAGAAAAAGTGAGTTAGGAAAGGGTGTTTAAATTCACCTGGGGTTGCAGACAATGGCAAACTAGGTTTAGAATTCAAGTGTCCTAACTTTTAAAGGTATTTATCCTTTCATTCAGTCTGTTTATTTATTTACTACTTCAAACTTTCAAAAAATATTTTATTGGTCATCTATTTCATTTAAGGCACTAATAATTTTACTTAAAGTTTTTATTTACCAAGTAAAACTTCAAGTTTTAACTAAATTATATTAGTGTGAATTCAACATCATCCTCTCCCTCTCCCTCTCCCTCTCCCTCTCCCTCTCCCTCTCCCTCTCCCTCTCCCTCTCCCTCTCCCTCTCCCTCTCCCTCTCCCTCTCCCTCTCCCTCTCCCTCTCCCTCTCTCTCTCCCTCTGCCTTTGCCTCTCCCTCTGCCTCTCCCCCTCCCCTCCCCCTCTCCTTCCCCCTCTCCCATGCCTAATCCTCTCTCATTCTTTAGGTCTTAATTTAAATATCCCCAAGGCAACCACCACCAACCACTGACTTCTCAGACTATCAGAAATATAGCTACCTGTACCATTTATTCATCATACTGATCACATTTGTGATTATTTAATTGAGAGTCTCTCCCACTTCTCCATAAACGCTGTTCTAGGGTCTCTTCTGACAGGTTCTTCAGACTAGGGAGCTCACTTGCACTATACTCCTCCTTCCCTCAAGCCCTGTTTGGGCGGGGGGCTGGGGGAGGGGGGCTACTTCAGGGAGACCATGTGAGAATTTGATGTTTCTCGGGAACAGGGACCCCGTGTATTGGTGTCCCTGTTTGTTTCTTACTTTTTGATTCAATTTTCTTATTTTTCTAATTATTTCATTGTAAGAATTAGAGCAGCATTATTTCATTTTTTATTGAGATGGAATCCACAAACTATAAAATTCACCCTTTTAAAGTATGCAATTCAGTGGTTTTTAGTATATTCACAAAGTTGTGCAAAAATCACCCCTATCTAATTCCAGAACATTTCCTGTCCCCCAAAGAAACCCCACTTCCTCTTCCCCCGCAGCATCTGGTAGGCACGAGTCTACTTTTTGTCTCCATGGATGTGCCTATTCTGGATATACTATATAATGAAAGTCTAATGTGCAAATTGACCAAATGGAGGAACGACCGGTGGAAAGACTGGTCGCTATGATGCACACTGACCACCAGGGGTAGACGCTCAATGCAGGAGCTGCCCCCAGCTCTCAGGCCCCAGGCCAGCCAAGGCAGTGGGGGGGGGGGGGGGGCTGTAATCGCGATCACCTCGCCAGTCAGCCTACAGAGGGAGGAGACTGGTGGTGATAGCAGGGGGTGGGTCCGGCTGGTGAGCAGGTGGCGGTTGGGGGCGTGGCTGGCCAGAGAGTGGGATGGCACCACCCCCCAATCGCCCTGCCAGTTGGCGAGGCCGGCGAGCGGGTGGCGCCAGGCCAGCCAAGGCGGGTGCCAGTGGGGGCCCCCCTGATGGGGATTTATGTCTTTAAAAGCAAAAATCTCTTTATTGCCATTTTAATGGGAGGGAGCAAAATTAGAGGTGTGTATTGGACCTGCCATTTTGATCTACATATGTGACATCGCACATTAACTGCTGGGTTATTTTTAATGTTGTATATAAAAAGAAACAATTACATTTTCAGTTTTTAAGAAAAATTGCTAAGTGATGTTTGAAGTGGACATTCTTACCCTAGACCAGAGCACCCAACTCCTGGAAAAGCCATGAGGTTGAGGGAGGTTAAGTCTGAGGATGAAGGAGATTTGCGATGGCTGGGGGTGGTGCACAGGGTGAGGATGAGGTGGGTGTTAGGCAACATGCAGAAGGAAACAGCATAGAACCTAGAGTTATATGTCTATTCTATCACAGGCTTTTTTCAGAATCATTCTCTGGGGTGTGTTCATTCTCTGTGAAATCACTCATATCCTCCATGGTATGCATATCAAATCTCCATTTCTCTCTCAAAACAAGAATAGTCACATGCATTTAATTTTAAATAATACATGCATTTGTCAGTTTAATAATAATACATATTTTTTCTTTGAAAATTTTAAAGAAATTCTCTGCTCTTGGTAGGTTTCATGATTACAATTCCCCAAACAGAGTTTGAGCAATTCAGGAATGCATTTCTTAATTTCTCCCTATTGAGGACACAAATAGGGAAATGTCCCCCAATTGGAAAGTATCTTCTTTCATCTTCAGTCAGGGATGTTATCAATTTGTTTATTTTTACATAATGTTTTAATTTTGATTTGGTTATTTATTATAAAATGGCTGTAAAAGGGATATTTATGTCACATTATGCAGTCTTATTCTCAGCTCTAGATTACAAAGGATATTTTCAAATAAGTTTTCCATTAGTTTTTTGTGGTTTTTTTTTTAGTATCCAATACTATAAATACATTTAATTGGATACCAGTGGTCGGCAAACTCATTAGTCAACAATACAACGATTGAAATTTCTTTTGAGAGCCAAATTTTTTAAACTTAAACTATATAGGTAGGTACATTGTTATTAACTTAATTAGGGTACTCCTAAGCTGGCCTTTGCTAAAAACGTCCTCAATCTGATTGAGGTACGTTCACTGAGGTCGACCCCTTCCAACTCTCCCATCCACACTCGTCTTTTATACTTGTTTCATCTATCTCCTTTCGTTCATCCTCTCTATATGTCCAAACCATCTCAACATACCTTTCTCAATCCTCGACACTACATCTTCTTTCACTCCACAACGTTCCCTAAAATTAACTTAATAAACTTTACTTAAAGTTTTAAGTCTTAGCTAAACTATAGGTCCGTTGAATAAAACTTGATATACTTATAACAATATTATTTATTGATAAAATTAAATTCCTTACAATTTACCTTACAATATCCATAAAATTAAATCATGACAATGACTGAGAAACACTAATGTGAACAATGGCCTTGCATCTCCTTGGAAAGTTTGGGTAAGTCAGGTTTGTATGTTGTTGTTTCTAATTTTAGGCACGATTCCAGGTTCTCATCAATGAGACTTCTCAATTTACTCTTGATAAGGTTCATGCTTGAAAATGATTGTTCACATAAATATGTAGACCCGAATAAAGAAAGAACAGCAAACACTAGTTTTTTCAGTTGATTATATGAGTCAGGAATACTATTCCAGGTGTTAAAAATCAACATATCTTTCTTTTCCAGGTCTTTCAAATGAGACCACTTGTGCTGTGAACTAAGTTCACATTTGTTTTTCTCCAATATTTCTATATCAGCACAAAGACGTTCAAATTTCAAGCTCCACAGTTCTTTGTTTTTTAAATCCAGCAATTGCATTTCAAAGTTGCCCATGTTAATATTAAAGGGAGAAAAATTTAATTCTGTTACAGTAGCATTGAGAGGTTTTTTAACAAAGGCTAACGTCGCTTTGCAGTTTCTGAATTCCTGAAACCTGTTGAGAAAAGCTTCCCTCATGTTTAAAAGTGTTGTTTTGAAATAGCAAATGTCAATATCAGAATTATTTTCTTGGCGATGTTTCAACAGGCTTGGAAAGTGAATCAAAGTTTCTCTTTCAAAATCTTGAGCAAAAAGAGATAATTTGTTTTCGAATGAAATAACCTTCTAACATCGAAAAAACTGTGCTTCCTTTCCCCTGTAGTTTACAATTAAGCTGATTTAGATGAGATGTAACGTCTATCATGAAATAAAATTTTTGGATCCACTGATCATTCGTTAGTTCTGGATAATGAACACCCTTCTCAAGGAGAAATGCTTTAATTTCTGTTAATAAGGAAGCGAAACGTTTCAAAACGTTTCCTCTTGATAACCAACGTACCTTGTTATGCAGCAGAAGATCTGCGTACTCTCCATTTCAACTAAAAATTCTTTAAATTGGCGATGATTAAGAGCTCTATCTATAATGGAGTTGATAATCTTAATCACCAATTCCATAACTTTGCAAATTTCTTCTGGAAGTGTCTGCGCACAAAGTGCTTCTTGATGAATGATGCAATTGTAAGTAAGTATCTCATGATTATTTTTTTCTTTAAAAATAGCAACAAACCCGTTTCTTACGCCGGTCATACTTTTCGACCCGTCCGTTGAAATTGAGACAATTTTATCGAGTGGAATGTGATGTTTTTCAATGCACTCAATTACAGCATTTGCTATATCCTCTCCACGTGTTTGACCTCTGAGTGGCAATAATCCTGAAAGTTCTTCTTTAGGACCTGTAGATGACATAAATCGTACAAAAAGTGAAACTTGTGCTGTGTCATTTACGTCACAAGACTCGTCAACTGCTATTGATAAAGCTGAAACCAATTTAAGATCTTCGACTTGCTGGTTGGTTATATTCGAAGACATTTTGACTGTTCTATCTTTCACTGTTTTAGCAGACAATGGTAACTCTTTAATTTTTTTTAGAATATCTGCTTTGTTCTTAAAATCCCGAAATAGCTTTTCAGATGCATTTATAAAACAACTTTTTATGTATTCGCCATCTGTATATGGTTTTCCTCTCTTAGCAATCTCTTGACTAACCACAAAACTTGCAATATTAACATTGTTGGGAGATTGCATCCAGTAATTAAATACAGAACTTGATTTTTCTTGACTCTTCTGAAGTTCCTCAACTGCTTTCTTCCTTGCATCACCGACAGGATATTTAGTACTAAATGACACCTATTTAGTTGTAAAGTGTCTCTCCAAATTTGATTTCCTGTTATGCGCCAATTTTTCCTGACAAATAAGACAGGTCGGAAGGCCATTTAAGTTTTGAATAAACGCGAAAGTCTCGGTACATTTCAACTTTAAATTCAGGGTTTTGTCTTTCGTTTTTCTTTGCTTCTTTGTAGCCATGTCAAACAGGGCACCTAAAAAAATGTTTCATTTGATAATAATAAAGCCACCAACACAAAATAATTACAATTCTTAAATTGATGACAAAAATACCTGTAGGATTTGCAGCTGGTTGGAAAAATACAGGTAACTTTATGCTTCGAGTAGGTACTTTTGTCACCCGAGCATGATTTGCGGACGCAACTAGCACTAACCACTGCACAATGAGACTGCTGACTCACTGGCTCACTCAACAACTCGTGCATGAATCGCATGCGCCGCCCCCCGTGCTGCATATCCCATGGCCCACTTGCAATGCCCGACCGACCGACTGACGGACCGACACCCGCCACTTCTTCTAACACCACTTTTTCAAAATAGACTTGCCCAGGCCGAAAATGGACTTCTGTGCATGGGCCACGAAGTTTCAATCGCACTGTATGTGCGTGCCCGCACTTGGTATTTTGTGGAAGAGCCACACTAAAGGGGCCAAAGAGCCGCATGTGACTCGCGAGCCGCGGTTTGCCGACCACTGAGATAGGACTATAGGAATGGATTATTTCTGTTGCACGATGTGTGGGCTGGTTTTCAGCTAGGACCTTTGCTGGACTGTCAGTTGGGATACCTACATGTGGCCTTTCCATATGGTCTCTCCACTTGGGCTAGTTTGGGCTTCCTCATAGCATGGTGAGTGGGTTTAAGAGCAAGTGTCCAAGAGAGTAAGGTGAATGAATGTGTATGGCTTTGTTATGATCTAGCTCAGTGATGGCAAACCTTTTGAGCCCGGCGTATGAGCATTTTGAAAAACCCTAACTTAACTCTGGTGCCATGTCACATACAGAAATTTTTTGATATTTGCAACCATGGTAAACAAAGACTTATATTTTTGATATTTATTTTATATATTTAAATGCCATTTAACAAAGAAAAGTCAACCAAAAAAATGAGTTTGCGTGTCATAGGTTCGCCATCACTGATCTAGCTTTAAATGTCATGTAACATGACTTTTGTCCTACTGTTGACCCAAGCAGATACAAGGCTCCACTCAGGCTTAAGAAACAGAGACATGAACTGCATCACTCCATGGGAGGAGCATCAAAGTTACATTGTAAGAAGTACAGGTGGCATGGGAGATATTGTTGCAACCTCTTTCAGTTATTGTTTAGGCTCAATTTAAAAGCTCTTTCTTGTTTAGATAGGTCAAGCCCTATATAGATGTTCCTTGCTGATATATAGTAATGTAATTATTTTGTATAATAAGACAATTGCATCAGTTTCTTGAACTAATACATTCTAGGACTGTTGCTCTAGTTTTGACATGATACTCTGTGGCTTTTAGCTAATATTGAAATGATTTAAGGAATGATTTAAAAAGAATGTAAAATGTCAGATAATTCCAGTTTCACAAATACAGAAGAAGTTAGACCTTATCAGTTTTTTTCTTGATTTTTAGTTTAGTGTGTAACTTGATATTAGGTTGATATCTGCCGCAGTCTTTTCCGCAGCAAGGGTTCAGGAATCTGGAGAAGGGCTGCGCATAAATGGATTAGAGACTATACAAGAAATATAAATTTGGGAGGCATGGGGGAGCTAGGGGAAGCTCCACTTTCTAGTGAAGTGGGCTCTCCGAATGTCCGAATGTCCGGACCCACGAATGTCCAGGACCCACGGCTTTTTAATTCCATACTTTGCCCTTTAGCAAAGCAGATATACATATCAAAGGTAAGGTCCAGTAAACAATAAGGACCATCATGTTGGGGGAGCTGCCTTCGGCTGTTCCAGCAGCAGGTAACAATATGCAGATTTTCAGCCCTGCTGAATATGTCCATTCAACTTTTTGAGGACTTCTCGCATTTATTATGACCTGCTGGACTTAGCCTCCAGCAGATATCTTTTTGAAGAAAATAGTACTTTTCCTAATTTGATCATTTTCTTTATAATTTCTAGGTAGCTCTCATATATATATATATACACACACACACACATATATATATATATATATATATATATATATATATATATATACATATACATATAGAGAGAGAGAGAGTGTGTGTGTGTGTGTGTGTGTGTGTGTATGTATATGAATTATTTAGCAGTATTGTCCATATTTTGGAAAAGTGAAAGGGCGAGGGCTACGCCCTCCATCTTGCCCCAGGGCGAGGGCTATGCCCTCCATCTTACCCCGGATCCTCCATTTTTGGGCAGCAGCCTTAGCCATGTGCTCGGCAAGGAGCTTCTTCCCGGAAGCCCAAGCCTCTGCTAGCCACACCTAGGATTTCTTTAAACTAACCAATGACAATCAAGGGACGTGCGCGCCATAGCCACAACCACATCCTGTGTAACAAGACCCCAACTTGCACCTGGCCAATCGGCAGGGCCCACAGTCATCTCTCCTCCCCTTACTCCAACCCCCCTATTAAGCCCCTCTTCCCACAGGGCTCTTGCGCTCTCTCGGCCGCTTGCCGCTGCGTCGGCAAGTGTGGCTGACGGGGAGCCCAAGCTAGCTTGAATAAAGACTCTGCTTTTGCATCGGACTCAGCTGGCTCCCTGATGGTCTTTTTGGGATCCTGAAATCTGGGCTTTACAAAAGTAGTATGGCCAACTTGGCTGACTAAAGAAAAAGGGGATCTCTAGAGCAATTGAATGTAAACTACATGATACTAAAACCAGAAATTGCTTAATCTCTTTAAGTGTTTTTTTCCATTTTTAAAATGGAGGCAAATATTTTTTTCTTCCTGTGTGACATTCAAATTAATAAATGTCCACTGTGAAGGAGGTAAGGGAACCATGACTAATGCCACCCCCACTTCAGTGTCAGCATCCTTTTTCACTCTGGAGAAATCAAGACTTCTGGTAACTTAAAGGCAGGTCTAATTAAAAAAAAATAAGCTGGCACCTAATTTACTGAACTGATTGCTACTATTTCACCTGCTTATGTTTTTTAATCTGTGCCTTAGTTTATCATGCGTTTATTCTTAAATTTACTGTAAATTACCTTGCCCTTCATAGGTATGCTATGGTTCTGAGAGTCAAGTTGCAGACGGGGAGAGATATGTCTGCTGCTAACCACTGCTTTTTATGTTCTTAGTTTAACTGAGAATTCCAGTGAGCTTAAAAAAAAAAGTTGGTACCCAGGAGTGACCTTAAGCCTTGACTAAATGGGATACTGATCTCAAATCTTCAAGAGTTTACTGGAGAGTTTATTATTATTTACTCTTAAGAGACCACTGATCTAGAACCTGATACATACCAATAAGAATGAGTAGGCAGCCACCACGGGCTCGGGAGTAAAAGTCCCTTGCAATTTTCGACTGTTGGAAGAACTCGAAGAAGGCCAGAAAGGGGTAGGCGATGGCACAGTTAGCTGGGGTCTAGAAGATGATGAAGACATGACACTTACAAGATGGACAGGGATGATAATTGGGCCTCCACGATTTCGGTTTATATATTTGAACCTCCTCTGATGCTGTTTAATCCCTCTAAATGACAATTTATGAAAACCGAATATACAGCCTTAAAATAGAATGTGGACCTAAATACCCAGAAGCACCCCCCTTTGTAAGATTTGTAACAAAAATTAATATGAATAGAGTTAATAGTTCTAATGGAGTGGTGGGCCCAAGAGCCATATCAGTGCTAGCAAAATGGCAGAATTCATATAGTATCAAAGTTGTCCTGCAGGAGCTTCGGCGCCTAATGATGTCTAAAGAAAACATGAAACTCCCTCAGCCCCCTGAAGGACTGTTACAGCAACTAATCAACAAGAAAGCCACAGGCCCGCCCCTCCCCCACTCGATTTAAGCAGTCTTCATTTTCCACAGTAGTACATTTTCTAGATACGTCTTGTAGACCTCAAAGTACTGGAAAGGAAGCTCCCGCTCAAAGGCAGTTTATCTTAAGATACTGTAAATGATACTAATTTTTGTCCATTTGAAATATATAAGTTGTGCTATAACAAATCATCCTGTCAAGTGTAACCACTGTCCACATAGTTGAACTTCTGGGATCAAGAAAGTATATTTAAATTGATTCCCATCATAACTGGTGGGGCACGTCTAACTCAACTGTGAAAAGACACATCACACAATCACCTTGCTGCTGATTACATGGCCTGGGGGCTCTGCCTTCTCCCTTTCCTCCCCCCCCCCCCCTTCCTGTCTGCAGCAGCCCTCCAACTTGGGGTGGCTTGTTAGAGTAGATGTAAAGGTTTCAGGTCACAGCCTGTGGGACTACTGCTGGGTGTGTATGGATGCTTCCTTTGCACCCCTGGTTTCTTTTTAAGTCTTAAATTATGCCCCTTCCCCTTCTGAGCCACCATCCTTTCCCCACTCTACTACCACCCTTGGCTGAAGCATAGATTGTAACCCCCTCTGCTCCCCTCTGAAATTGGCCTTTGGTGAGGAATTCAGGGCTTTCCCCATAACTTCCCCCACCACCTTTATATCGAGGGGTGCTGCTTCCTCCTTCATCCTCTTCAAGTCCCTTTCTTGCACCATCACCACTCACTTTCCATGACACTCCTTTGCTTTGGCCAGAAGCCATCAGGTAAGGTTGGAAAGAGGCTCTGACCTCCCTCATTTAGTTTTGGAACCACATTCATTTATTCTCCAGCAGCCCAGGAAATGAAAATTGGGTCCGCAGCCCTGCCACTCTCTGCTGTCATCATCAGCTGATAGGTTTGTTTGTCAAGCTCAGGAAGGCCACAGAAGACACTTATAAGCACATATGATTCCTCTGAATGAATTTTGTTGTTCCTGTCATTGCTTTTGCTTCTACAAATTGAAGTTTTAAACAAAGCTCTCATTTGGTCATCTTTGCAATCCATTTGGGCCTAGTTTGGAATCTGACAACTGGAAGAAACCTTGAATTTGGTGCATACTTTGGTTTTGGTGCTGCAGCTTCTCATGGTCCTCAGCAGGGATTAAGAAAGAACTCGAGGAGAGGCTTTAGCACATGAATGGGCTGGCCCTTTGAGATCTAAAATTACCTAACAAACTGCAGCTGGATCAGAGAGACCCAGAACATCCAAAAGAAGGCCCAAGGCCCCACAGCAGCTTGCACTGCTTCACAGCTGGGCCTCATCTGAGCACCTCCAAACCCCAAACAAGAGGAATCTGCAGATCTCTTCGTAGCTCCTGCTGGGTAGCCTCAGGCAGAGGCTAAATTAGCACTCCTTAGAGATCCAAGAGCCTGTGTACCCAGTGGTCAGAGTGGAACCATCCAGATTACAACTCCTCAGATCCATAAGGGACACACTCAGGGGACAGACTCAGTGAGCACCAAAGCCCCACTGAAGAAAGTCTTGCCCCATAAGGGTGTCTTCAGCACAGAACTTCTCCCACCGTAGACACAGCTGATTCTCAGCTAATTGGCCTGGAGGTCAATTCCTCCCAGTGACACCAACAACAATCAAGGCTTAACTACAAGAATGTGCACACAGCCCACAAAGGGGTGCACCAAGAGTGTCCACCTCAGGTAATTGGGGAGGCTGAGCCACTGGGCCCTATAGGACACCTTGTACACAAAATCACTCTACCAACACAGGGAAGTAGCCAAAATGCGGAGACAAAGAAACAGGTCACAAATGACAGAAATGGAGGAAAGCAAACTACTGGATATAGAGTTCAAAACACGGTTCTAAGGTTTTTCAAGAATTTTATGGAAACCGCCCATAAATTTAGTGAGACACTCAAGGATATGAAAAAGGACCAACTAGAAATTAAGCATACACTGACTGAAATAAAGAATAATATACAGAGATCCAACAGCAGACATGAGGATCCCAAGAATCAAGTCAAAGATTTGAAATACAAAGAAGCAAAAAACACCCAACCAGAAAAGCAAAAAGAAAAAAGAATCCAAAAATATCAAGATAGTGTAAGGAGCCTCTGGGACAACTTCAAGCGTACCAACATCCGAATTATAGGGGTGCCAGAAGAAGAGAGAGAGCAAGATATTGAAAACCTATTTGAAGAAATAATGACAGAAAACTTCCCCTCTCTGGTGAAAGAAATAGACTTACAAGTCCAGGAAGCGAAGAGAACCCCAAACAAAAGGAATCCAAAGAGGAACACACCAAGACACATCGTAATTAAAATGCCAAGGGCAAAAGACAAAGAATCTTAAAGGCAGCAGTCAGTTACCTACAAGGGAGTACCCATACGATTGTCAGCTGATTTCTCAACAGAAACTGTGCAGGCCAGAAGGGAGTGGCAAGAAATATTCAAAGTGATGAATACCAAGAACCTACAACCAAGCTTACTTTACCCAGCAAAGCTATCATTCAGAATTGAAGGTCAGATAAAGAGCTTCACTGATAAGAAAAAGCTAAAGGAGTTCATCACCACCAAACCAGTATTATATGAAATGCTGAAAGGTATCCTTTAAGAAGAAGAGGAAGAAGAAGAAAAAGGTAAAGATACAAATTATGAACAACAAATACACATCTATCAACAAGTGAATCTAAAAATCAAGTGAATAAAAAATCTGATGAACAGAGTAAACTGGTGAATATAATAGAATCAGAAGCATAGAAAGGGAGTGGACTGACAATTCTCTGGAGGGAAAGGGATGTGGGGGTTGCGGGAAGAGACGACAAAAATCGTACATCTATGGATGAGGACAGTGTGGGGGGGGGTAAGGGCAGAGAATGTGGTGGGAACTGGTGGAGGGGAACTATGGGGGGATAAAAGAGGAACAACTGTAATAATCTGAACGATAAAGATTTATTTAAAAAAAAATACCTCGATGTGCATGGCAGAACCCCAAAATTGGCAGGCTTTACTTCCTGGCAAATGGTTGCATTTTTCCACTTTTCTGTTTAGGACCACTAATTGCTGAGATGTGGATGCATACCAAAATAAAAGTGATTCATTGTGTTATAAAGGATTTTTTTTTTTTTTTGTAATTTAGTATTTGTGTAAAACCAACCACCTTTCGAAGCAGCAACTATCAAGTCTGAAAAGCAATTGATGTTTTCATTAATCTTTTTCCGGGGAAAACCTTAGTTGTAAGGATTTAACATCCTGTAAGTAAAGTTGAACATAACAGTAAAAAAAAAAAATGAGTAGAGCTATTTTACTCATTGATGTTGCATATAGTACATGGGACAATATCCGGCACTCAGTATAGGTTACTTTTTTTTTTTTTGACACTTTTTACCTGGTTCTGGGCTGAAAGTGAGAACTTACAGAGAATTTGGAGAAGTGTTAAAGGATTGAAAAAAAGATCTACTTATAAGGAAAGATAGGCATATAAAATACAAAGAAGAGAAAACTGGGAAATAGCTTAAATACTAATTTGAGTATATGATGGCTCAAAAACTTTTTGGCAACTTCTGCCAAGAGAATAAACTTTCCAACTACTCAACATGGCCTCATACAAGGTTATTACACATCCTAGCCACACCCTTCCCCCTACCCGCCCCCCTCCCAACCTTCTAACTTCTTTCATCTCTTTTATTTTTCACTCTGCAGTCCCACTCAAATAAGTTGCTTGCAGAGAGAATGTGGTGTACTCTTTGTTCCTGTGCAAGTATTTGCTGTTCTCTCCCTGAAATGCCCTTCTTCCCTTCTTAGCTTCCACTGAAATATCACTTCTTCTTCAAGCACCTTTGTCATGGCTCCTAGCAGTAAAGTTGATTTCCTTTCCTGTACCTTTTTCTAATATGTTGTGCATATTTCTATTGTCACATTATCCTATATAATAACCTAATTACACACCTATTTCTCACACTCAACTATGAGCTGAATACCAAGAAGTATCCTCATCACCGAGTATTAAGTAAATGTTGTTCAATGAATAAGTTGAGGGAACAGTGTCAACTTAAAAAAAAAATGAGCTTAAACATGAAAATTTGGGGTTGCTGAAAGGAGTGTCTTGGTAGTAAAGGTTTGTAAACGGGAAGAAAATGTCTCTCTGAAGGTCTTTATGATTTTTTTTTTTAATCCTCACCTGAGGACATGCTTAGAGAGAAGAAAGGGGAGGGGATGGAGAAACATTGATGTGTGAGAGAAGCATTGGTTGGTTGCCTTCTGTACATGCCCCAACAAGGGATCAAACCTGCAACCCAGGTATGTGCCCTGACCAGGAATCGAACCAGCAAACTTTCGTACACAGGATATTGCTCAACCAACCCAGGCACACCGACCCAGCTCTGAAAGTCTTTAAAGCAGAATTAATTATTACTAGGCAGAGGAAGTTAGTGTCCATCTCCTTTTCTTGAGTCAGTTACAGATATGACATTTGACACTTTGGGATTTAAGGCTCCCTGTGTCATCCTTGTCTTCCTATTCTTGAATCCTACATTATGATACTTTTCTTTGTTGCTAATATATGTGCACACCAAAATCCTTAGACACACCTGCTCTTCCCATATTCCAGGACCTCAGCTCCCAACTCTGCTTTGAATCACACCACTCTACTAAACATTCCCTCTTATATAAATTAGAATAGCTTTAGGCTGGAAGGCTAGGAAAACTAAGTTTCTAAGGCCCTAAAAACAACTCTTGGTAATTTTACCTGGTGGATCTTTATGTATAGACTCTACTTAAGTTATTCTCAAGAAAGTTTTGAACTATAATTTCTCTTGAAAAGCAGTTTAAAAATACAGATACTATAAACCTTTTTCATTTCTTAATTTTTATCAAGACTGTCACATTGTATGTTTTAATGAGAACTTGCTACAAGTTTATACTGCATTTAGATCTTTTTTAGGGAAAGTAGTTACATGACTCATTTGTATCTCTGTGCCTTTAGGTGTTCATTTAACCTATTTCAGGTGTTTCCTGAAATTATTTTTCTATAGGAGCCATTGCATGGCTCCGAATTAATATTTCTTTGTTTCTTATTTCAATTGCTCTGTCCTGGTTTTCATGTTACATTTTATCAGTGTAAATTTGAGATGTGATATTTTGTTCATTGTTTTCAACATTTTTTCAAAGCACAATTCAGGAGTTTGACAGGTTCAACAGTCTAGCCATTATATAATCCAAAGGAGCCTCCTTGATTATATAATATAAACACAAACTCTGAGAAAAAATGTAATAGTTTTTTTTTGCAAGAAAGTACTTTTAAAATTATTTTTCTTTATTACTCAAGTTCCCCAAACACTCTTTTCCCCAAGAAATGCACAAATATAATTTAACAGGCTAGTCTATTTCAGACTATTTTGCTTATTACTTTGCATTTAATATAATTGCTTTTTAAAAATACATGTAATAAACCCATCATTACATTTAATAAAACATATAATTACATAGCTAGCTGAAAGAGATGTTTGCATTTGAAGTGCTAAAGTTTAGGGTCAATACACTAAGAATAAGAAGTGACAGTCCTGCTACCCGCAGCCCTTGGAATTGTTAGTACATTTGTAAAGCACTTTGAACCTATCGAAAGAATAATGGCATATAAGTTTAATTATTACTTTGATATTTTTAAGAAAGAATAAAACCTGTTTTATAAATAGAAAGTCTTAAAACAAGAATTGGGATATCTTTTTTCAATCTAATTCAGTGGTTCTCAACCTTCCTCATGCCGCGACCCTTTAATACAGTTCCTCATGTTGTGGTGACCCCCAACCATAAAATTATTTTCGTTGCTACATCATAACTGTAATTTTGCTACTGTTATGAATCGTAATGTAAATATCTGATATGCAGGATGTATTTAGGCGATCCCTGTGAAAGGGTTGTTCGAACCCCAAAGGGGTCGCGACCCACAGGTTGAGAACCCCTGATCTAATTGGTCTGATCACTTAAAAATCAATGAATTTATAAATGTTGTGTTTAGTTTTTTCAGCTGTAAATTATGTAGCATAAGAATATTTGCAGGCCCTGACCAGTTTGGCTCAGTGGATAGAGCGTTGGCCTGTGGACTGAAGGGTCCCAGGTTCGATTCTAGTCAAGGGCATGTACCTTGGTTGCAGGCACATCCCCAGTAGAGGGTGTGCAGGAGGCAGCTGATCGATGTTTCTCTCTCATCGATGTTCCTAACTCTCTATCCCTTTCCCTTCCTCTCTGTAAAAAAATCAATAAAACATTTTTTTTAAAAAAAGAATATCTGCAGATAGTTTTTAAACACCTGGAAGCTTTTTTAAAAGAAATGAATTACAGTCCTATATAATAAAAGGGTAATATGCAAATAGACCAAACGGCAGAACAACTGAACAACCAATCAAAGCGTAATATGCTAATGATATGCTAAGGCTGCTCAACCACTCGCTATGACGAGCACTGACCACCAGAGGGCAGATGCTCCAACCGGGAGGTTAGCTTGCTGCTGGGGTCCAGCCGATAGGGACTGAGCAAGATGGGCTGGACACGCCCTGGAGCCCTCCCGTGGTCCCTCCCTGGCCCGATCGTGCTTCGGTGGGGTCCCTCAGCCTGGCCTGCGCCCCTCTCTCAATCCAGGACCCCTTGGGGGATGTCGGAGAGCCGGTTTCAGCCCAATCCCGCAGGCCACTCCCCTTGGGAGGGCGCCAGATGCAGGGCTCATGGTGATCAGGACTGATTGGACACAAGCCTGTGGCAGGCACAGTGGGGCCAGGATGAGCGGGAGCAGCAGGTAGGAGCTGCAGGTGGCATTAGACTGCAGGTTTCAGCCCGATCCCTGCAGGCCACCTAGAGGGACCCAACCCATGCACAAATTCATGCACCGGGCCTCTAGTGTTGTTATAAAACATTAACTTTTTTGCCTGGTATTTAATCTACAAGCATAGTGAGTGACCCGTTACATAAATTGGCATAGGAGCCCATTCTTAGCAAGATCAGACCTCAAGTTAGCAACAAGTCATTGGATCTTCAGAGATTTGCAGAAATATTTGAATCCTCTGAAGAAAACTGTCTATTTGGGATTTCAGTTTTATCAGACCATAAGTTAATTGTAAAGATCAGTAATCAAAAAAGATACAGTGACTTTTTTCACTGGTCTTTGGTAATGAATCCAAATAGCTTATTTGGTAAAAACCAAAAGAGCCCTAACTGGTTTGGCTCAGTGGATAGAGCGTCGGCCTGCAGACTGAAAGGTCCCCGGTTCAATTCTGGTCAAGGGCATGTACCTTAGTTGCAGGCACATCCCCAGTAGGAGGTGTGCAGGAAGCAGCTGATTGATGTTTCTCTCTCATCCATGTTTCTAACTCTCTATCCCTCTCCCTTCCTCTCTGTAAAATAATCAATAAAAATATATTTAAAAATATATATAAAAAAAAATAAAAAAATTAAAACCAAAAGAATTCAAGCTGCTCTTTTTGCAAATTAAGTCTTTAACAGGTATTTTGTTGCTATGAAGGGGTGGGACATCAACCTTGTACTTTTGATGTTAATTGGAAAATATTGATTTAAATGGAACTAGTCTGTCATGCTGATAATTGTAGCAGGTTTAGATAAGATCACTAGGTTTTTTCCAGATTATAAAAGAAGCAGTTACTATCCAATTGGTAAAAAATACTAAACATCATTTTGGTACTCTCTGATAAATAGAAACTTTTCCCATAATTTTAATAAATATATGCGCCCTATGTCTGTATCATCATTAAAATGTATATGATGTAAGATTATACTTATATGTTTATGAATAATGGCTGTGTTATATTTAAATGACTAATATCTATGAATCAAGCTTTAAAACTGAGGTCAAGTTAAAATTTTTATTTTTCCTAACTGCACATATTTTCAGTTCTATTACTAGAAATAAGGAGGTTAACTTTGCACTTGTAATTTCAAAAGAACATCAGTTATTTAAAAAATCTAAAATCTTTAATAGCATGTAGAATAAGATTTTATCTTATTTAGGGATTTTTAT